>NW_009227524.1:48585-70740 GCF_000690835.1 Fulmarus glacialis | reverse complement strand
ATAATAGAAAACCCCAATTAATCAGCAAAAATCCCAGTCTTCCCTTTCTTTGCTGAACTGAGACTTTGCTTAATAGCAGAAGAGGGATTTCAGGGGAACGTGGCAGCAAACATTGTTTGTTTTCCCCTGTAATTTTAACCAAATATTTCTTTCAGGCAAAGTATTTCTCCAAGGACATTGCTAGAACTCCAGATTATTCTCAGGAAAGGAAAAAAAGGTCAAGGCTGAACTGTAAAGAAGAGCTGGATGAAGAGAAATGCATTTGGGCTGGCTATGTTCAATGGAAGTCCTCTCACAGCTGGCCCACTGTTTGCTGCTGCAGCCCAAGAACACCCTGAGGTTGCACTTGGGATCACTGTGAGCATTTGAGCTTCTCCGGTTAAAATTCAGATGAAGGAGAGGGATTTACTGACTCTCCTTTACATCTTTATATTATCATCTTAACCTGCAAGTAAATGATGTGATAGCACTTCTTTTCAGTTGCAGTGGTTCATAACCTGTTCAGTGTGGATGGAGTGAAAGAAATAAGGTTAAAATACCAAACAAAACTGTGTCAAGTTTCTAACTACGTCTCAGTAAAAATTGGTCTTCGATTTTTTAACGTGATGTTAGTCTTCGAAAATAAGATGAATTTTGTCTTTCTAGGAGTCATGCATTTGGCTAGGAGTGTAAACCAAAGGAGAATTTACCCCATTAGTTGCTTAGGATATTTGAACAGATCAATGGCTTGTGTTCGTCAAGTTTAACCTGGCATTCATCTGACTAGGTGTAGATGCCTACAATGTAGATATCTATAATGCAGATGTCTATGTTAAAGTTGGTTGTTTAGACCCCCTATTATAGCAGCGGAGAGAAAGAGACCACTTTGGTGTGGGAGTTTGTTCATCCTTAGAAAGTGGGTCAGATGAATCACACCCTTAGAACTGTTTTCTCCCATTGAAAGGAAAGGGAATCTACAGTAAGAAATTTGGAAGTGCGATGTAGACATCAAAAAGTAGGTGAAATGCGTTTGGGTGTCTTTTCTGAGATTATCAATTTTGGGAAATCCTAGAGGTAAGGTTAAATCTGTCTGGAAATTTGCTTTCCTTTTTTGTTTGTTTTGTTTCTTCCTGGGGAGAGCTGTGAAAAACTGTAGGGAACAGGAGGATATTAATAAGAATGATCGGGAATGTGTTTGTGAAGAGATTGAAAACACACAGGTGAAGCAGGGAAGTCACTGAGGGTTACTGAAAAATACAGCAGAACCACCATGGGACAGCAGCATCCCACGTGCCAGTTCTTTCCAGGGGGAGTGTGAAGTTTATCTTGCAGCAGAAGAAAGAAAGAGTGGCTGGAGATGCCATACAAAATTACTTCCCGTGAGAGGAAAGCAGTGAAAGGAGTGGGAAATAGAGCATGGGAATATCAAAAACAGAGGTGGGAAAAAGTAAGAAGTGAAGATTGATTGATAACATAGCAAAGACAATTGAAAAAAAGACTTACGTATTGCCAAAGCCTCATTCAGGCTCATAATTTTAGGAGAATCATGTGTGCATTATCCATAGATTGTCATGTAGGCACCTTTTTTTCTAAAGGATATAAAAGGAAATTTGGATCCACCTTTTTTTTCCCTGAATATTACAGTTCAAGCCCTGATCAAAGATAACTTTCCACACAGTCTCCAGCACAAAAAGGGAAATGTTGAGACCCCAGCTGTGCTGTGTGATTTAGAGATTTTTCAGTCTAACAGTACCGCCTCGTAAATAACATCAGCACAAGACAGAGAAAGATCTGTCCCGTTGTCTTGAGTTTTCAATTTGGAGATATACTTTCCTATTTATCTGGTTTGTGTGTTTGAGGTTGTTAGGCAACTAAGAGTCTAATTTTTTTACTGTGCAGAGGTACCTCTCTGATTCCTACTGAACCAATTCACCCTGTGATTCCTACAGCAGCGTGCATACTTGCTTATACCTGTGATTTTATTCATTTGCCTGGGGTATAAATACGCAGCACTGTTGCCAGCTCAGTGTACACAAGTTTACAGAAGTAATCCGCATAATAATCCAAATTCTTTCAGATTAGTGCGACAGGCACTTTCTTACTTTTCAGCATTGGTAATCCTACCTTTTCACTTCCCAAACCATTATGATTGTCAGCCAGATAAGGGTTAGCGGGAAAAGATATATTCTCTTTTAAGAGCTGTTCCCAAGTTAATCTTATTGCAAAGCTCTCCATAATTTATTTACTGAAGATGATTCGAAAAATCAGATTGGGGGAGGGTGAGGGTGATGTCTAACTTGTGTGCATGGAATAAATAAGCATTCTCGGTTTAGTATCTTCTGGACAAACGTCGATATGACAAAAATACTCCCTACGACTGGGAATATAAGGGGCCTTTTCTGGCACACCCATCTACAAAGCCAGACTGAATGAGGATACGAGGGCAAGGAACTGAGATATTCTTTGATCCTAAGCACCAGGATATAAGTATAATATTTGGGACAATGTGGGAAAGATGATTATAGTTGCTTCCCATGTTCTGTGATTAAATAAGGGCATCAGTCCCAAAAGCAGGCAGTTTTATACATTTCTTTAGTTCTGGTGTGTCTGTGTAAAGCAGAAAAAAATATTTGCTTCCATGGTCACAAGTCTATTGAGAGCTAGAAATCTATTAATGGATAATGCTGGATAATAATTGGGCCCACATAAGCAGCAGCTAGGTAGGCTGGTGGTGAAAGAGCACATTCAAAGCATTGAATGGAAGTTTCAAAAATATTCATTATTATCCTTTTCTGACTGAGATTTTTACCACTGATTTGACTGAGAATAGAATTATATCAGTCTCAGGTATTTATGTGAATCACATCCACAAGATAGAACTTGTCCCCATCTTATATGTCAACTCTGGGAATGGCTTCATGCCATGAAATTATCTTTGATATTAACATTACAAAAAATGAAACTTTTCAAATTTCTCAGAAGGCATCTGATCATTTTCAAGAGCTCGATTGGACATTTTATGTACTGTCTCCTTGTTCTCAATAAATTTCTCACATTAAATAATGCAAATTACTGTGCTATTTTGATAGATGCTCCATATTTGTCATTTTAATGACAAAGATCATAAAAAAGAAAGGCAACTGTTCAGGATACGCTCCCTACACTCTTCTGACATGCTAATGAGAATGAGAAAGCTGCTAATAGCCAGTCAAAGGTGTTGAAGTTGCAGGATAAGATCCTGTAGTCAGTCTCTTTAGAGCATATTGCAACAGGGTAGAAAATGATTCATACTGTCTCCTGAGTCTCCTCCAAAAGCATAGTAAAAAGCGTAAAGAAAGTAAATTCAACAATATGTTACACAGCCAGAAGTTTTCAAGTGACAGATAGATCTGGACATGAGAAAGTACTGCTATACTGCATTATCTGGTAGATATGATGATATTTAACAGGGTTGTTTGATTCTTTTGGCATTTTTTAAAATTAAGATCTAAAACCTTTTAGGTGATTTTTTGTTTAGTATCTAGTCGACCTCACCATTTGGAGAGGAGGTCACATTATTAGGACATATTTTACTGATGTTGCCTCTACATCTTCTTTCTCTTTTTTCTGTCCCTGTTCTTTCAGGCATAAATGTAACCCAGTGAGAACAAAATGATGCAATCCAAATCCAGGCTTTTTTTCTCAGTTATCACATTCTTGATATTTAAATAAAAGAGAGAGACAATAATGATAGATAAGAGACAGGATGATTACAGGTGAGGAGCTAAAACACAGAG
Organism: Fulmarus glacialis; assembly: GCF_000690835.1. NCBI lineage: Eukaryota > Metazoa > Chordata > Aves > Procellariiformes > Procellariidae > Fulmarus > Fulmarus glacialis. The sequence continues at coordinate 66,985 of NW_009227524.1, read as the reverse complement.
CAATGAAGTGTTTTGTGAAATGTCAGACAAGAGGCTTACTGAACAGATAGGAACGATTCCAACTGGGCTACATTGGGCTATCCTGTCTTTTAAGAGAAATTAAGCAAAATGAATCAGAAAAGGAAAAACTCATTGGTCCATGTGACTTTACAGATCATTATTATTATGATTTTTAACATCTCAGGTTTGATGAAATTTTCTCCAAATAAAGACTGGATTTTTCTAGGACTGTCCTGGCTTACCCATGAACGACGCTGGGGCATTGTCTGGGAGAATGTGAGTTGGCATAGGTCAAATCCATGCGAGGGAGTGTCCTAACAATTAAGCAGTGTAGCAAGATGAGGACCCTGGCTTAGGCCATGTCCAAACCCTGTTGAGTTTACTAGTACAGACAAAGCTGTAAAACCCAGTAATCTTAGAGCTTCACAGATTTCTGTTATTTAAGAGTTTCAAAGCTTTACAAAAGTTGACTCTGTCTGGGTCAAGTCCCATCTCTGCAGCAAGGAGTATAAATACCCAGAGGAATCTGGGTGGTTAGTTACCCAAACTAGTTTTCTTGCTCTAGGATTATGACTTTATCCTAGGAAGAGCTAGGATGAACCCCCAGGCTTTGTGGGGTTCTGGAAGCTGCCTTTATATCTCTATGCTCTTTTTGGCTGGGGTAGTTAATTTTCTTCACAGTAGCTAGTATGAGGCTGTGTTTTGGTTTTGTGCTGAAAACAGCATTGATAACACAGGGATGTTTTCGTTACTGCTGAGCAGGGCTTACACAGAGTCAAGGCCTTTTCTGCTCCTCACCCCACCCCACCAGCGAGTGGGCTGGGTCTGAACAAGGAATTGGGAGGGGACACAGCTGGGACAGCTGACCCCAACTGGCCAATGGGCTATTCCATACCGTATGACGTCATGCTCAGCACATAAAGCTGGGGGAAGAAGAAGGAAGTGGGGACGTTCGGAGTGATGGCTTTTGTCTTCCCAAGTAACCGTTACGCATGATGGAGCCCTGCTTTCCTGGAGATGGCTGAACACCTGCCTGCCGATGGGAAGGAGTGAATGAATTCCTTGTTTTGCTTTGCTTGTGTGTGCGGCTTTTGCTTTCCCTATTAAACTGTCTTTATCTCAACCCACGAGTTTTCTCACTTTTTCTCTTCCTGTTCTCTCCCTCATCTCACTGGGGGAGAGTGAGCGAGCAGCTGGGTGGGGCTGAGTTGCCGGCTGGGGTTAAACCACAACAATCTCACGTAAAGAGGACACTCTTGTTAATTCATGGTTCTTACTTTCAGCGGTGATGCTGAAATAATTTCAGTTTCTCTGAGCCACAGGGGGTTTCTCATTGATGTGAAATATTGCAATGGTTTTGTTTCAGGCCAATTTAGACACTTCCATTATATTTAAAGAACACTATAATTTCCTGACAACTCAAAATCCTGCTCTTCAGCCAAATTTAATTGGTTTTATTCCATCATTTGACACTCCAAAGGTTAAAATGAAGCAGAATATGACTGATTTTCCATCTAGGCTGCATTGTCCCTTATTTGTCAGAAAAGGATTATGAAAAATTATATCTAATCTCAGAAAAGTTTTTGGCTGGTTTGTCTCCCTGCTACAACAATGTGCGGTGGGATTTGCACCCTAGGAGTCATAGCTGGGGTCTCTTGAATGCAGAGGTTAAGCGAGGTAGACACACCAGTCCAACCATTCAGCACAAACAAAAGAAAGTCAAGCCAAGAAATATCTCCAGCCTGTTGTCCTAGAAAGGCTGGGACATGAGACATCTGGTCTTCTTCACACAAAGACAACGTTCTTACAAATGAATGCCCATTACGTAATTAGATCCAGTTCTACGATCCTGACCACAACCTCTTCCCTCACTGTTAGCAAGACTTAGTCTGATCAGTTTTTAGGTCTGTGTAACTGTGACTATGGACAACCTGCAGAAATGTTCAAAATGTTCTCCCTCTTTCAGTTTTCCTTTTTCTTCCTTCCCTTCTAGATCAAAAGAAAAAAAAAAAAAAATGCCAATTGAGGAATTGGTCATTCCAGCAATCAATGGCAGAGTGAGTGTAGGTAAGAAGGTTGTTTGAAATTTGAATGTGAATTTTGTGTGCACTGTACTGAACTGATGCTTAAGCTCTTCTGCTTGGTGTAAGGTTCACTTTCCTAAGACCCCAGTTCTTTAATATGCTTTTTTGATGCAACTGTGGACATAATCCACTGAGACTTACCCTGGCAAGTTCCACAGACTTCAATAAATGTGTCCTTCTGAATGAAGCTCAGCACAAATCACAGTTTTACTAAGTCAGGCTTTTTCTAGAAGGAGGATTGTATCTTCTGTCTCCTTTTGAAGACTGACACAGGGTGCCTTTAAGCAGACAGGACTGATAAAATCACAGGAGGTGCTACACTCAGAAAGGAAGTAACTCTGTTCGTATTTTAACAGGGATTGATATGACAAGAACATCCTCTTTCTTTTGCAATGGGTCCCGCATTAAGCTATTTCTGTCAGACTTGAGTAGGACCTCCTTGTAAAGCTTGACCATGTCCACATCACTATTTTCTCTGTCCATCCCAAGTAATATAAAATCACCTGCTGTCTGTAAAGATAAACCTTTTTGTTATGCAACTAGTAATACTGCAGAACGAGAGTGGGTGATGTAGGTTCAGCTCTTTGCTGTTGACAGGCAGGAGCTGTGCTGTTCCAGGAGATGACAGGAGTCTTTTCATTTCTCCCGCTGTCTGGAGGCAAGCAGCAACTTGCTGTACCACTGGAAGAATAACACTCCTGCATGACTAGAAAGATTTTCCACTTGGTGGAGGTTCCTGGAAGGAACCACTGTTTAAGCTCCTGTCCCTTCTTTCTTCTGCTCCTTTCCCATGACTTGGGGAAAGGGATGCTAAGGAGTGACCCGGGGTGATCCCTGGTAAGGGGTGATCATGTTATTTAGGTCATGGATTTGGGCAGACAACCTTCAGTACTTGCTTGCTAAGCACTAAGCAAGCTCTAGCCCATAATATCATTGTGCCATCGTCTTTGTCTAAACGTGTGTTTAGAGGAGGAGTTGTTTGATTTTTGGAGAAAGAATAAGTAAGAGAGAAAATGCCTACAGCATAATTAAAAAGTTGTTGCTCTAATTTTTCTCCTTACTTTAGAATCCTCTGTTGGCTTTAATTAAGTGCTTGAATTAAGATCGTAAGGCAAACACTATTTGATGATTTTTTTTTAAAAAATGAAAGCAAGCTCACTCACCAGGTGGGTTTCTCCTCAGGTGCTCACTGCTCTAATATAGACAATCCACATGGGCATCTCTGCAGGCAGTGTGCTCTCTTCCGGAGTGCTTGGGGGCTCAAAAGAGGTGCTCGTCCGCTCCTCTTCCCTGCTGTCCCCAACTGTGTTGTGAGAAGATGTTTGCAGTTCTGTGAGCATTTGAAGGATGTGTGCAGCGAGGAGGGAGAGGGATTGTTGAGGGTGGTTCACAGATTCATAACTAGGGGCAATGAGATGAAATTGAGCAAAGGGAAAATGAGGTTGGATATCTAGACAAACTTCTTAAGTGTCTGTTAGATCATTTGTGAAAGAGTCTCCCAGAGGTAACCACAGATGCTCTGTTGGTTGAGTCATTTAAAAGTATCTGTCTAGGTCATCATATGCTCTCTATTACTGCAGCATCTAAAAAGCAATCACAGAGGCTTAGAAAATTGGGCCAAGAGGGACCTGGGGAGGTCATTTTGGCCTCAAGAGACAAATGATTCTACTTAAAACATCCCCAGAAGACATCTATCAAACAATAATGAGCTATACAACCCATCATGGGGAAAAGAACTATTATTTTCCCACCATAAATACGAAAAATCAAAAATACAGGGAAAGTAAATGTTTTAACCAAGTCACACAGAAATTATAGGGCAGAGATGGGAATTGAAGTCAAAGCTTTACAGACTAAATGCAACACCAAAAGAACATTCTTCTTTGGTCTAATTGGTCTGTACGAGGAATTGTTTCATGCAGCACTGGTTTTATTCTATTCTGATTAGGCAGGTGGACTTCTGGTTCTCCTCAGTCCCCATAAAATCTCTTATTTCCTCAGCAAATTCTTAAAAAAAAAAAAAAAAAAGGATTGATCATTATTGGTAATTTGCCATTTCTAACAAAAAACCTCACTTATTGCAAACATAATAAATGATTTATGCTTGCGAATGTTTTAAACTTTGTCACTTTAAACTTCTTGCTAGGGTGAATAGCTACCCACCTTGCTTCTCCCGAGAGCTGGACACTCTTCAATGTACAAGAAGGAAAAAATTCCTAGGCAAAACTGGGAACTTGAGAACTAATATTAACTAGCTGATCTTATCCACCTCTTGTTCCTATTATATCAGCCATGACTAGGAAGAAAATGAAACACACTTGACCGTTTCTGAATGGAATTTTTTTCCTGTTGGGATCTTTTCCAGATTGTATTGTGCTACGATGATCCTGAGATGTTACAAACATTTGCTGAGGATGATGTGCAAACTCCTGTTGATGGACAATCTAGTAAAAAAGAGAAAAAAATAAAAATTATCTTTTCAATGTAAATTGCTTGGTTTGGAAATTAAAATAAAACATTTGAATATTTAAAACTTTATTGAGACTTATCAGTAATCAGTATCTGAAGCTGGTCTATTGGATTTGCCAGCAGTTTAAGACCCAACACCTGTTTTGTTAATGGAACTATTCAAGTTATTCTGGATTTACACCAACGACATGAGATGATGATATAAGCTATGGCTTTTGAAAATCTATATTTGAAAACCAGTTACTTTGGAAGTCTTTGGTTTTGGATAGCAACTTTGCTTTATTTGCTTTGGTGTGGGTTAACATGTGTGGTCATGATTTTATGAAAATCAAGCACCTGTTTCACACTTGGCACTCAAAATATCACAAGGCCAAAGTGATTCCAAATCTAGACTCCCATGTTGCCAGCTTGTAATCTGATCTATGTGGGTATAACTATGCACGCACTGATTACAGCAGGACAGGAATGAACAACTCAGTCTGTAGGTAGGGAGGAGGAAGGTGCAGAAGCTGGTAAGGTCGGGAGGTTTGATTGCCTTTTTTTTTTACCCTGCTTGCTAAAAGAATGTGTAAGTCTTCCCATTGATTTTGTTCAGCTTTAGTCTGTATCCTAAAAGAATTCAACTTTTTGTGTAGGATTCATCTCACACAAATTTACATGTCTAAAAATTAGATTTCTATCAGTGAAATACTCACCCCAGGCTCTCTTTAAAATTAGTGGAAAGAAATAGGGATCTTCTGACAGTCCATTTGGTGACCTACTCTACACATCTCTTTTAGGGAGAAATGAACCCCTTCAGGAACAGTTTATTTTCCTGCATTGATTCCAGAGGAAGTGTAAGTGGTCTAGACTAGATACAGACAACTAACTTTTAGACCCTAAGTTATGTGCAATGTGATTGTCTTTAGGGATCCGTTTATTTCTCATTGAGTTATAGATGACAGTTCTGAAAGCATGGTCAGACATCATTTCTCAGCGAATGAGTTGAGCAGCTCTAATAAAAATACAAGTATAATCCATGCCATCCTCAAAGGCACTCAGAAAATGCATGCATGTCTGGTCCTGACTTGTTAACAACCATAAAGACAGCAGTTGGAAGCATTTAATACAGCTGTATGAACCGTGCACTCTCAAACAGCTTCATCTGCTGTATTTCCTCCCAGTGGCAAATAAAAAAAAAAAAAATCCACTATAATTAGGGCATAATTCTGTTAAATTTGTGCAATAAAAGCATTATTAAAAGAAAGAAAAGATTGCCCTTATAGGCAGCGCTGCAGTGGAATCAAGCGTAGCTTGTTAGAGTTATTTTTGTTGTTATTGTATTACTTGGCTATTGTGTTACCTCTGAAACGCTGTAAAGGAATAAAAAGGCAGGGTAGATGGAATTTCAAAGTGACTGCTTTATTCAATATTGAAATCTCATTGGCTACATATGTGCAGAGTGAGATCTTGGAGGAGTTGTTAGCTGTGTGTGTTACTGAAGCTCAGTTCCTTGAGACCAAATTTCTCATGTACACAACGTGCCTACAAATCCCGTCAACCTTCATGGCTGGTTATGCTTGGACCCTTCTACCACAGGCTGCTTTGCCTCCTGGTGTTTATCATGTAATGTTGTGATGAGGCAAAGAGGATAGAAGGATTTTTTGGAATGCCTTTGAGGTCATAGCCAACATTTTCCAAATCTAAAAAAAACCACTTCAGCGAGGTTAGTGATTTGATTAGGAAGTTAACTTAATTTCAAATCTGCCCAAGTTTACCCTTTGCAGAAGTGTAGACACAGACATCCTGCCTATTACAGGCAGAGGCAAAAAGCTTTGAAAAGCATTGATGTTCAGCAGAACATGACATTTCCTTAACTCCTGGGGAGAATAACATTTTACCAGGCTATAGAGCATGTCTACACTACTCTTCACATCCCCTCTCTCAAAGCAACACCTTCAGTCTGTTGTAGATACACTGAAGAACTACCTCACTTTGACTCAAGTCTCAACATTAACTACAGGAGCATAAAGTGTGATATGCAGAACCTACTAGAAAAGATACCTCTACTGAGCTCCAAACTTGCAGATTTAAGTTGCTGGCAAAGAATTTAAGAGCTCAGTTAAAGCAATAGGATCTGAATCTGCAACAGAGATCTTAGGGAGAAGTCCACGTCTGAGCTGAACTAGGCAAACATATAATCTCTTCCTGTATTACTTATGTATGAGTGCCTGAGAGACCAGTGGAAATAGTAGGAACTTTAGTATGAAACCTTCAGAAAAATCTATTCCTTAATACACAAGAGATGCTCACTCCTTCCTCTAAACTCTGAGGGTGAGATTCATCCAACAAACACTGAGTTAGAAGTCGGTTTCAGAATTGCATCTGTAAGGCCCTTACATAAGCTGTGTGCTGAGGTTCCCATTAAGTCAAGGGAGATCTTATCCATACCACCAACAGAGCTTGGGCAGGTACCAATCTCATCTTGGAGTAGACACCTCCATTGATCATCTGGACAGTCAACTAGACTGTTGGCTGTGTTGACTTGGGAAAAGAATCAGTTACCTACACACATTGTGGCGCTTCTGGCACTGTAAGGTTTTCCATTTGGCCTCCAGTTTCTGTTCCAGACCTTGTGGGTCTCCTGTAAGGCTTCTGTCACATCTGCCAGTGTTGTGCAGATGTCTCAGGAATGTTGAAGCGTCTGAAACGTCACTAGAAGCCTGTGTTTAATAACAAAATCTGGAGCTTTGTCTAATTCTGAAGCTGAATCTTATTATAGTAGCAGAATTCAGTTGCCTTAACATAGGCTTCTCATGCCATTTGAAGTAGTTCTGGATATCCAAGACATCTGCGCAACACTGACAGATATGACATAGGACTGATAGAAACCAGCAGCCTTCTGGAGTGGCAGCTGGAGGCCAGGGGGGAAATGTATGAGGTCTCAGATGGCACAAGATGCCTACGTGTGAGTGACTGAATAGATCCATAAGTGTCTATGTTGGAACCACTTTCCTCCAGTTACCTTTATAGTCAACGGAGAGAAACAGGGTGCTCAACTTATATTTCTAAACTTAAGTTTTCTATGCCATCGGAGATACCCTAGGTTTTTCACCTGGCTTCCATCTGCCAGACAAGGTGGGCATTGGTCTCCTATAGCTCCTGGGACATATCTGCCAGACTTATGTGGCTGTCTCAGATACCCTGGGGCAACTCGAATAGCACTAAACACTTAAGACTATTATACCCAGGCACTTTTATGGCTTTCTGCTGAATTCTCTATGGCAAGATTTCCCTAATTATTGACCAAACATCATTCAAATGGACATTTAAGGGTCCATTCATATCTGATGTTACTGTATTCCTGAATGCTAACCCTGTTGTTCCTGTCATGTTACTTATATTCTGGGGTGATTCTCACTGCAGCGTATTGCCAAAAGCAGCATTCCCTTTTGGGGCACACACTGAGATAAGCTAAATGGTGAACTAAACATTGTTTACAGGCTTGTCCTCCCCTGACAAGCCATTGATGATTCTGGAAATGGTTATTAAACTCGTTTAAGGTATGGACTCTCCAAAAATAGAGACCCACATTTTCATTCTGCAAGGAAAAACCTTTGGAATTTTTTCTTGTTTCAAAGCCAGATGATCCTGAAATTTAATTTGAAATTTTGTAATAATAACAATAATAATAAAAATAATAGACTGCAATGCTAATTTTAATTTTATATTAGCAATTCAAATTGCATGCTCTGCTTTGAAAAAAAATATATGGCATTATACAGTAATTATGATGTAATAATTAAATGTTAATAATGTTAATCTTTTAATTTATCATGACATTCAAACGGGAAAGAAGCCTGGTCAATATGGATTGTTCACTTGAAGACCCTTGATCGAAATGCAATGGCCTTTTCTGGTGACAAGCTGTAACTTTTTTCCCGTTTTAAAATTGAACTTCTTTTCCAGTGTTGATTTGTGCAAAATAAAGCAAGCACCCTTTGTCCTTTGTTGGGATTTTTTCACCACACTCCTTTGTGGTTTGGCCTGTATTTCCCTCTCCTGCAAAGCTGTGTCATGGCCCTGCTTCCATTTGCAGCTCCAAAGACGAGCTAGACCTAGCTGGTCTGATCCGTGTTGTGATTCCTGTCCGTGTTTCATGCAGGAAAGAAGGACTGCGACTGAACCCAGGTTAGTTAAAGAACATATTCCCCGAGTACAGCTCATTCACCAGTGGTTCACAGCGGTCTGTTTTATCATGTGCTGGATTCTCAGCTGGCAAAAATGAGCAGAGTTCTCTCCTCTCTGAGTTTACACCAGCCCTGAGCAAGCAGGGAGGACTGCAGAGCAGATTAACCGAGCTGGACAGCCTGGCGCACAGTTTTAAAGTGCCATTTTTTTTTTTTCTCTCTCTTTGCATCTGCCAGTTCGCATGGTGCAGTCTTTTGCTGTGCTACCCAGGCTGAGAAGTGTCCACAGCTATCACTTTTCACCAAATTGCTGAAGGGTGAAATTTCACCATTTCTGCCAGAAAAAAACAAGTTTTTTCCCTTTTTTTTTTTCTTTTTTCCCCTCATCTAGGCAAATAGCATCATTTCCCTAGAGAATCAGATCCTCTGTAAGAACAGAAGGACTTTTTCATTCCTTTACCTGAAATGGTTTTTTTTCTTTCCCTGATACAGCCATACTATTCAGTAAAGAAGCAAGTCTTTTCTGAAGCCAGGATATATTAGTGTAAGTGCATGATTGGTGGAAAGAGGTGTTACCAGAAGGCTAAAGCTCAGTCCTGAGAATCAGGACACCTGGTTTCTTTCCATGGCTCTCTCCCTATGTCCCAGCCAGCCATTTATGATCTGTGAATGTTATTTACCTTTCTGTATTTGTATTTAATTATAAACCATTTATAATTTGCCAAGTGTGAATTGACAAATTAACATTTAGCAGTGATTTGATGACTCAGACAAAAAATCATCTGTGCTGTAAAACTGAAAAATATTAATGAAAGTTATTAATATTAACGTAATGTGTTACAGGTATCATTTAATCATTTAATTATTGCAGATTTCTTTGTAGGCTTCTTGCTGAGCTATCATTTAATCTTTTCCAGTTCCCCAAGAGTTTGAAGTTGCTTTCTTTCTGAATCCACAGCTTTTATCCAGCATGAAAGGGTGTTTTTTCCCCTTAAGCCCCCCTCCCACTACATTACATTTCAAACTATATTACACAGGTCACATTATGGGCTGCTGTCACATGCAGGCCACGATGTAATTCAGCATGACACATGACAAGCAAAGATGTGTTGAAATACCTGAGACTATTAGATCCAAGCAACCCTCTGTTAAAGTTTTTTATTACCACATAAATATTCTCCTAGCTGACCAGTGTCTCAGCGGAATAAATACCCCATTAGAGGAAAAACAAGAGCCCAGGTATTTCCCAAGTATGGGGTTATTAAAAGCAAAAAGGGAAAAAACCTGGTTTTATACATGTTATTCTCATGTTAGAAATAACAAAACCCAGCAACAATTATAAAAAAAATGCACAAGCCTGTCTAATCATAGTGAAAAGAGATAATAGAAGATACTGATAGCATAGGACATTAGAAACATATAGGAATTTTTCACAGTGAAAAGGCTGATGAAGAAAAAATGAAGGGAACTTTGTTGAGAGAGTGTTGGAAGACTGGTAAGATTGTCGAAATCAAGCCCAAGGTGCAAAAGACAGTCAAGGAGATACTTAGGATTTTTCACTTTTCCGGTATTACACTGTAGAAATAGTCTGAATGAAGATGGATTTATGAGAGTCAGGCCGAAGGACGAGGAAAAAAGCAGTGCAACAAGTTAATGGACAAGGAATGAGATGCTGACAGCTTTATGCTAACCAAAGGTGTGGAGAATGGCTGAGGATGTTGGAGGACTGGGAAGGTGTCAGGTAACAAACAGGAAAAATAGGTGATGGGTAAAGTAAATCTTGGATTAATCTTTGGAGCTGATAAATATATTCCTAATGAACAATGATGAGAGATACCTGGGGTGATGGGAAAAGAACTACCTGGAAAATTTCTTTTGTGGGAAGGAAACAGTAAGTTAGAAGTTGTTCAGCAAAAGGAGACTGGAAAAGACACTGAGGAGCAAACTATTTGAACAAACAGATCTTTCCACATAAAGAAATAGGGTGCAAAAGATGCTTGTCCAGAATTTGGGATGCGTAAGTAGCCCCCCAAAACTCTTTATTTAGAAGTACTAAATTGGCTGGAGACAGGCATAATGTATAACATACTCGCACTGATCTGCAAGTACTGTAGACTATCAGTATGATAAAACCATATCTGCTATAGATCAGATAGAGCTGTGGTAAACAAAAATTTAAGAAATGATGGGATTTTTCAGTCAGTGCTGCTTGTGAATTAGAAGTAAGATGACTAAGGCTGGATGGTTCTCGAAAAGCTCTTCGAGATGAAGTGTTCTTTCTAGTGGGTGAGAATAGGTGACTGGAAATGCAAGAAAGGCTGAACAGATTTGGTCAGTTCTGTCAGGAACTGAAGATAGTCTCAGCCATGAAAAATCTAAGAACATTTCACAGTATTTGTGGTGTGCTGCGGTTTGCCAGTGGGAGGCGACACAACAGCATCACGAACGTTGACTAGTGGCTCTTGGACAAAGTCATAGGCCTTTTAGAAAATGGTGCTGTTGTGTGTTCTGAAGGAAGGTTATGCCTTTTTAAATTTACAATTTCTGAAAATACTGGTATTTTTTACTACATCATTTCTGCCTCCTTTCTCCTCTCTATCTGCTGGGTTTTTTTCCCTTATGATCTCAAATGACAGAAGAAAATAAGCCAAGAATAATAGTGAGCCATGTTTATCATGCACAGTGAGCATAGGTCCCTGACAGGATACTTTGGCCAGATGTTGGTCTTCGCTGGGGCTGTTTTGCAGTTGGAAAACCCGTTTAACCATCCCCTTGGGAATTTTTTCTGCATGGGTAAATCTGCAGATGGTGAAGAGCAAGCTCAGTAGTTCCTGTATAAACCACTCTTTGGTGTCAAGAGGATAAGTAAAATAACACTATCTGGGACATTCCTTCAAACCATACTTTCTTTGTCATTAGAACAAGTTCCTTGTTGTACAAGCATAATCATGCAAATTAGAGTAGCATTGGGGATACTCTAATTTATGCCATGAATAGGTCAGGTCCATGGTGACATGAGGCATTTGAGACTATTCAAACATGGAGTCAGAAGAAAGCTTTCATAAAACTATCCTTTTCCTGGACCAGACACAAATTAGACTGGAAAAGACAGTGTTCTGAACATTCTTTGTAAAAAAAAATGCTTTGATTGTGCAAAAGATTTTGATTTGATTCAAGAACAATTTGTTAAAAAACTGTTGTGAAATGATGGAATAATTTACGTTATAATTTATATTACCTAGGTCTAGTCCATCCTATAGACAGGGTTGGAGAGTTGGTGGTTGTCCACGTCAACAGGGGTTAAAAGGAAGTATTTTTTGAGTTATTTAATCTTAATGTATGAGCTTCTGATTAATTTGTTTGTTTAGCAATCAAAGATCAGATTCAGATTTCCTGAATGACATGTTCATGTTCTTCTTAGCAAGTACAGCAACATGTTTTGTGCCACAGGCTGCAAAATAGCTAGACTAGCCCCGTTATACATGAGGTCAGACTATAATGGTCCCTTCTAGTTTAGAAAACCCATGAAGCTATGAAACACCACATATTTCACTGCATTCAGCAGTAACATCCTGGAATGTCTAACAGGGAATAGACAAATCCATTCAGATGAAATAAGTCTCATCAACATTCACAGTTTAGGCCAGAAGGGCCCATTAGATCACGCAGACTAAGCTTTGGTGTTTCACAGACTGTTGCGTTCAACCCTTTCTCACTCTCTGGTGCCCAATAACTTCTGTTTGCCTAAACATTTTGCCAAACCCCTTTTTCTTGCTTCAGCATCATACTAGGTCCTTTTCACAGTCACTAGTTATGACCTCATTCCTTGTTCACCCATTTCCTTGCAACCGTATTAAGACATATCTTTTTTTTTGAACTTGGTTTATCAAGAAATATAGGTTACTCTCTCTGGTTGCTTGGTCCTATCATTTTGTGCCTTTCTATGTTAATTTTAACATATTTTAACAGCATTCATTTTATATTTATTTTCAGACCATTGTAATTGTTGAGTAACCAATTTTGTTCCTCATGAAATTAACCTGAAGCAACTTTTATTCAGTGCTCTATGCAGCCTATCTTTTTAATATTTACGGTCTATTTTTTGTTCTACTGAATGCTTGCTTTTTGTTATGGAATTTCCTTAAAGTTTAGAGTGGGCTTTTTTTGGTGTGTGTTAGAATATGTGGTAGTAATTTTAAATACCTTCAGATATATTAGGTTACCTACACAATCTATCAAATGGACTTGTAATCTCATCACAGAATCACACAGTGAATCACTGATGCTAATTTTTAATAATCTTGGCATAACAAAGAAATTCTAGAAAAGGAAAATACAGTGGTGTCATATCAGTATATTTAAAAACAGATAAATGAACTGACAAGAAGGAGAGACTGATTACTTTGAAGTTGACCCTAGAAAAAATATTAGAAAAGTTGCCATAAGACTAATTTAATAATGACTTTTAAAATTACAGGATATAGAGCACTTCTCAGTGCATAAGTTCTTCGAGGATGCAAATTGTTCAAGCCTTATTAGATAAACAGAAACGTATGGAGACCCGACCCTACACTGAACAGTTTAAACAGTTTTGCAGTTTCCATTACTAAATGGTCTTATGCTATTTGTAGGATTTAGCTTGTTCCTAATTATTCCTAAAAATTAAGTTCATTGTCATTAATCCTACTAACCATGGGATTTTCTTTGATGTCTTTAGCTTCCCTTATCAATTTTCTACACTTTATAATGTTTAATTTATATTGCTGTGTGTGTTAAGGTCTCTTTCTTTCCCATTGTCACGTGTTGCATTCTTATTTCTAATTAGTGCATTTCCTTTGCCTTTGAACAAAGTTTTACTTTTCCTCAAAGTTGGACTCATAGCTTCATAGACTCCTCTTAAAAAAATCCCAATGTTAATTCTCATTTTCCTGACTTTTTTTTCTTAGCTATTAAATTTCATTCAGTTTTGAGAAATGAATTATTTTGAGAGTCAACTGTATTTATTATTGGTTCGTCCTGTCCTCTGTCTGTATGGAGTGCAATCTGATAATAACAGTTAGTCCCTAGGCTACCACCAACTGCCAGCCCATAATTAATTCATCTTTATATTTTTCTTAAATTTGAAGAGAAGTTTACTGCTGACTGCATATGTCTCCTAAATTGAAGTCTCCCATTAAAAAGATATTTTCTTCTGTTTTTTTCATTATGGATAGTTGCTCAGGGAGTAACTCAGACTGTTTGATTCACTGATCTGTGACATCTCCTGCTTTCTCAAATACCTCAGCCAGAATTTGTAAGACAGCAGATATACATATGCAGACATAACACATTTGCATGGTCAATAGTCAGCTGAGATCCTGAATTTCTAAACTTTCAGTAATATCAACGCAAACTGTTCTAAGTGGAACAGAACCAATGAAGCCCATACCCTATGTGCCTGTATCTCCAACACCTCCCACGTGGCCCCATGGTAATATCTCTGGTTCCTCCCCAGGACACTAATCTCCCACGTATCAATCCCAGCTCTGTCCCACTACCTGATCCTTGCTGTTCTTCAGCTTGTCTAGCTGCTCAAACAGTGTTTGCTGAATTTGGCTTGACCTGGCCGTAGTTTCAATGGCTGGCTTCACAGCCATGTGGAGACAAGCTTTCTTTTCTTTTTCTCCTCTTGCTACCTCTTCGTTAAAATAGGTTTAAGTTAGCTAAGGATTTCATAAGCTGTTGGTGGAGATGGGGATTAATGGGCAGATGAGACATATGGGACGGTTGTGTGAACCTCATGTCTTTATGCACTTATAAGTAGGAACGTCTTCAGTAAGAAAGCCACCATTATGTACCCATAATACCTTCTCTTGTTCATTCGTTCCTTCCTAAACAGGTTATAACCAGAGACTTCAATACACTATTCATGACAACTGTCTTTCTAAATTTCCGTTATACTGCAGTGCCGCAACCCAGTGAGAGCTGTTGGCACCTTACCTACATTCCTTGTACAGATATTAAAAAAAAAAAGAGACTAGCTTTTTATATTGTCACACACTTTTTCCAAACTCTTGATTTCGTTAACAGTGGACTAAAGTTCCATGTATCTCAAGTCTGTCTTTTTCACATCTTCTCCCTGCTGATTGGTTTAATTATGTCTTGGCTGCTCCAAAAAGCCTCCTGGGTAAAAGTTAGTTCTAGTCTTGAGACCAGTTACCATTCTCTTAAAACTATATTCTATTTTATGTATAAATGTAATCCTGTAGTGATAGAGCCCAGGCTTCTGTAAAAGCCAGATCTCAAACCCAACTTGTTGTTCACCTCCTGCACTTTCAGCCTTCAACTTGAGGCATGAGGGATCCTAAAGTGAAGTCTGGATGCCTACTGATGCGAATCAAGCCCAGCCTTTGAAAAAAATGGAAAGACTCTGAGTAACCCTCGGGCAATAAAGCTTTCCTGTGTGAAATATAGGTGAAATCCTACAAACTCGATGACATTGGGTGAGTTTTCCTATGAGTTTCTGGCACTGCTCTCAGACAAAAGGTGAAGTAACATGGAGGGAGTAAAAAGCTGTTAAAAATGAAAAGGTAAAAGGGGCTCGGATTTCAAGTTCATATCATAGCCAAACCATGCGCACTGTTATGTTAAGAACAACTCTGAAATAACTGTTAGCTGTCTGCTCTCACAGATCTATAGTCCAAATCATTTTGTCCTGTTCTTCTCTCTGGAAGAAGCCTTCTTTGGAGGTTCAGCAATTGTTTACATGTGTTTTCTCTTTTGAACTCATCCCTTGACTAATCTAAGTTCACTGGAGGTGGTCTGAGCAGTGAATTAGCCTGTAAATCATGTATTTACCTCACACTGAGATCTAGTCATATGGTTTTGATAGCTGGCAGTTTGTATAACTGCAATGAGTCCCTTCTTTCCATCTATTTTCCCCCCATATTTGCAATCACCAAATCATGGATGTAGGGACAAAATCTGGTGGAGCAGCTTGACTTGCATTACTGTAGATGTAATCCAAAGTCTCCATTAATGCATTTTGAAGGAAGGATAAAAAATGATGTGTATATATGTTATTGTAAAAAGACCTCTTACATGCCACTGGCGTTCAGCCACACCACTGTAGATTTTGACCTTTGACCTTAGAGTTCTCAGGATAAGCAAGTAAGGGAGACCTCCAGAGAATAATTTAGGATGCTTCAGTAGGTGGATGTTCAATACGTCTCTGGGTGGAATACCTGTCGAAATCAGTACCTACTAAATTTTCCCCTGCAGCATCAGTGGACTCAACGATCTCTCTGGTGCTGGAAAAAAAATTTCTTTTGAATAGGAGGCAAAACCCCAAAGCCTTGTCTGTTTGTGCTGATATGGCAGACAGCGTGTGTTTTTATTAATTTGGGGTATGTCCATTTTACTATTCTGTTTTATGGTTTAAAACACTGGGTGCTCATGAAACCTTTACTTAAGTCTTTGCAATACCTCAGCCTCACGAAGGATTTTCCAGCAGATCAGAGAATTTCTCTAGTTCTCTTTTTTTCTCCTTTTCCTGTTGTCTTAGTGTCTGTGTAGGTGGGGATCAGAAGTTAAACACCAAGCTGTGTATGCACAGCACAGTAGGGCTCTGATTTTGTTCAGATCTGAGCATGGCAACGATAAACAATAAATAATAACATTGGCCTATTTGACACCTCAGTTTTGGCCTGCTATGCCTACTTCGAGCAAATGAACTCCCCAGCTGACAGCTCTCCTGGCTTCTGAAACAGCTCTGGAGTCAGGAGCTGTTTTGTATGAGGTGGCTACTCTGGGAATGAACTATACTCTTCCAGCCAACAGAAGCTGTCCTGTAATGTGGGACTTACTTCTGAACAGTTTAAGTGTGAGGGCATAGTCCACATCATCTCAGGCCAGCATTAAATATGAAAAAATGCCTCAAGCTCAGGTCTATCCTTATGCTCAGAAAGATCTCAAAGCTGGAAAGAGCATAGCAGTGGTAACAAAAGGGGAAAAGTAAACCACAGAGAAAAGCCTGGGGAGTTCCCAATATCTTTCACCCTGCTTATTAAAGATCTGCACTAAATCTTATTCACTGGTGTTTCGCTCTTTTACCTGGAGGCAGAGACTGCAGGCAGATTGTAATTTATAACCTCATTGAACTCGCCATGTCTTTTCTTAAGATCCATGGAAAAGTCTGAGATGATTTCTACCTTCTCTGTTTTGAAAACCTGTGGCCCTGAATTCTGCACAAGAGATTTTAGTAGTGATTATTCATTACAAATTTCTCATGTAAATCCATTGCTAATAAATGGAGCTCTACATATGGTTTCCTTCTTCCCTGCTTCTTTTTTTTCCCTTTTCTTTTCTTTCCATAGAGCTGTTCCCATCTCTAAGTCTCGTTCTTCCTGAATTCTGCTGGTTTAATTCAGTCATTTTAATATCGTGAGCACTAAAAAGAATGGGAACAGGAATCAGGTTTGTGCTGTTAGATTGATAAACAGATGCTAAGCCGATGTGACACAGATGCTACTGCTGAGCCAGGGAAAGCAGGTCAAGGTTATTAGGAGAAAGTGCAGTACTGTCTCATAGCTGTAAGCAAAAAGGCCCCGCATGGAGCCAGCTTTTTCTCTCTCCCTCTCTCTCTCTCTTTCTCACTCTTGATTGTCTGGTGGTGGTGCACATTTCAGGAACTTTTTTTAAAAAAAATTAATTGCTCTAAAAGCAGGAATCATTGAAGATTTTACATGTCTTTTTTATTATATTTACAACATAGCTTATAACCCCCACACAAACACATGATGTGAGTGGCTGCTTTTTAGGGGCACCGAATTTCTCTTGTAGAACAAAATAATACTGGGCAATAATTCTCTAATACCATCCTGATAAATTTGAAGGCTCTGTGGCAATATTGGGTGAAATCCTTGGGCTTCTGCTAGGAAGGATCTCAGGCTAAAAATAGAACAATGCATTTGAACTGTAAAAATAGATTTTATTTGCAATAGGAACAACATTTCATGTTGATACGGCTTAAGAAAAATCATTTGCACCATGAAGGGGAAAGGTGGAATTAGTCCAAGAACTGTAAAAATGGACTGTTTTTCATTCCTGTACACCTGCTCTTCAGGTAAAAAGCTAAGCATTGGGTTGGATGTGAAAATTCACTATAGGTTGCTGTATGATTCTGGACCATATTATGGGTGGGTTATTCGAAGGGGGAGAAACTGGCTAAATCAGGCTGAAAATGCGGTGCTGAATAGTTTGTACTCTACCTGGAGATCTATCCCAGGATCTTTATCTATAACCTGAAGAAGACACAACATATTGTCATCAAGTCTGTGGATGACACCAGACTGAGGAGAGCAGATATTCTAGAGGGCAGGGATGCTATACAGAGGGATCTAGACAAGCCAGAAAAGCAGTCCCACAGGAATCTCATGCCATCCAGCAAGGGCAAATCATAAGTCTTCTACATGGTATGAATTAACTCTCTGCATCCATGCAGACTGTGGTCTGACTGGCTGTGGAGCAGCTCCACTGAGAATCATAGAATCACAGAATCATAGAATCATTAAGGTTGGAAAACACCTCTAAGATCATCGAGTTCAACCGTCAGCACAACACCACCATGCCCACTAAACCATGTCCCTAAGCGCCTCATCTACACGTCTTTGAAATACCTCCAGGGATGGTGACTCCACC
>NW_009227524.1:32126-48135 GCF_000690835.1 Fulmarus glacialis | reverse complement strand
TTGGCCTTCTTGGCCACCTGGGCACACTGCCGGCTCATGTTCAGCCGGCTGTCAACCAGCACCCCCAGGTCCTTTTCCTCTGGGCAGCTTTCCAGCCACTCTTCCCCAAGCCTGTAGAGCTGCATGGGGTTGTTGTGGCCCAAGTGCAGGACCCGGCACTTGGCCTTGTTGAACCTCATACAGTTGGCCTCGGCCCATCGATCCAGCCTGTCTAGGTCCCTCTGCAGAACCTTCCTACCCTCGAGCAGATCGACACTCCCGCCCAACTTGGTGTCGTCTGCAAACTTACTGAGGGAGCACTCAATCCCCTCGTCCAGATCGTTGCTTAAGATATTGAAGAGGACCAGCCCCAAAACTGAGCCCTGGGGAATGCCAAGAGAAGGACCTCTTGGTCCTAGCAGGCCAGGCTCTTTACAGAGATGCATGGATGGGAGGATGAGAAATGGTGGTCATAAATTGGGCTTGGATAATGGGAGTCTCTCCCATCTACTGGCATGGAGTTCCCATGTAGTACATAGGAATTACTGGTTGAAGTAATTGTTAACTTATGAGGGTTTTTTTGCTTTAAATCCTTGTTTTGGTTTATATGTTTTATGTATAAGTTTTATATGGTATACATGTACATAGGAAATAAAAGTAGATGTCAAGTGTAAGTATGATATCTGTCTGTCTACCCTGTATGTATCCACATCCATGTTATTGAATTTAATGTAATGTTTATATTATCAATCCTGTCAGAACAAAAAATTCCTGGAATGATATGTGCCTCAGTGCCCATTTTTCTGGAAACATTATGTGGTTGCATTTGGCAAGAAAAGCAACTACACATAAAATGAGCAGGGATCGTTATAGACATCTGTATCATTTCAGCAACAAATTTGTCCCAGACATTATTCATAAATTCAAAAGCTTTAACCTGGGAGAGTCCATTAGATAATTCAGTTTCTCATCCTGCATACTACAGGCCATTGCATTTCATCCACTATTCCCTGTGTCAAGACCAGTAATTTGTATTTGGCTGAAGTAGTTCACATTGAGAGACAATTGGACCTAATTGGAAGACGTCAAAACCTGGAGACTCCATCAGTTGTCCTGGTTGTTTATTTCAGTGCTCAAAAGTCATGACTGCTTTTTGATTTCAATTTGTCTGTCTTTAACTTACAGTCAGTCTTGTTATGTCTTTCTCTGCTGGCTCAGTTGTCTCACGCTTTGATTCGTTTTCTCTGGGCCTCAAAATATATAAAAGTGTGCGTGTGCTATTTTGTTTTTTTTCCTCTGGAGTCCTTTTAATTCTTGATATTTTTTCCAATTCTTGTACACCAGAAAAGGATGTGATTCTTCAGTATGTTTGTGGATGCTAGAGAGTGGGACTGACACTGAGAAGGGATTAAGATGGAAGGATGAGCTGGCAAGAACTTCAAGAAATTCAACAAAGTCAAATTCAAAAGTCTTCACCTGGGACAGAGAGATCTAATGACATTTCATGGGCTGGGAATTTAATGGCTAGGCAACAGTTCTGTGGTAGAGGGTGCTTCATGGGCAACCAACTAAAGATGAGTAATCAGCACACCCTTGCAGTGATGGAGGCCAACTTCATACTGGGTACATTAACAAAAATGTAGCAGCAGATTGAATGAAATGATTATTCCCCTCTGCTTGGCTTACGGGAAGCCCTATATTGTGAAACTGGAGTGTGTCCAGTGGAGGTCTTTAAGGTAGTTGGAGATTAAAGCACATTTTGTGCAAGGCTGAAGGGACAAGGTTTGTTCCACCTTGAGAAGAGAAGGGCAAGGAAAAATCTAATTGCTGTTTTCAGCTACTTAATGGGAGTTTGCAGAGACGACAGAGCCAGACTCTCATCTGAGATACCCAAAGACAAAAGGCTAAAGTTACAATAAATGAAATTGTAATTACATATTACAAAAAAAAGAAAAAGAGAGAGAATTATCAAACACTAGAACTTGGGCCCAGAGAGGTTGTGGAATCTTCATCCTTAGAGATACTCCAAACCAAACTGGACAAGACCTTGAACAACCTGATGTTGTAGTTCACCCTGCTTTTAGTAGGAGGTTGAACTACGGTCCTCCAGAGATCCATTCCAAACTAAATTGTTCAATTATTTTGTTTTTTTCATGTTTGAAACTTTATTTTTCAATATGGTTGTTTGAAAAAAAAGTAGAATAAAACTTAAGACCTGACTGTGACTCTGCCTCCTCTAAATGGGGGAGCCACACCCCCTTTTTATGAGCTACATCTGAAAAATTAAGTTAACATGGTTATCATATCTATGGCTATATGACTTTTTCAGGGATTTTTTTCTTAGTAGAATTTGCTGGAAATTGGAAAAAAGAATAAAGCTAATCATTTAAACTATTAGTCAAAAGCAGGATGAAAATCAACTTATTGTGACAGAAAAGTTGTTGTAGTGCCTCATGGGATTTTGGACTCCTTCATGGTCTGTATGACCTGTGGTACATAGGGTCTTCTCTCAAAATAAGGGGCAGTGGGTATCTCCTGGAGTCTTACACCTTAGAGCACCATGAGAGATTGAATGTGACCGGGGAATCCAAACCATGCTGGAGGAAGATATAAAAAACTGAAGCTGCAACCTCCAGCATGGCCCCACAGGCATTTTCTGAGTCAAATTATTGTGGGAGTTTTTTTCACTGCAACATATTTTTTTTTTCTGAAAAGACTCTGAACTTTTTGCACACTTTTATTTTTGAATCAGGATTTTCAGTCAGCCCATCTTTGAAGAGTCTGATCTATTCAGTTTGTTAGAGATGAGTTTATTACACCCAATCCATCTGCTGAGTCCTTTTTGGGATGTCTGACACACAGACTTCTTGTTCATTAGTACTTTAAACACAGTAAATGTTTACCACCAAGATCTAACTTGGTTTTACTGACAGTCAAGACCATCATCAGACTAAAATCAGTAGGATTTGCAGGGACCTGTTGGTTCAGAGACATACATCTGCAGGAAGGCCATAAAATTCCCAGTTCTTAGGTTAGCCAACAGGTTTTACAATCTTGAAGTGGCTAGATTTGAATTCAGAAGTGGGAACAAGGGAAGACTTTTTGGAAAAACAGAGCACAAAAGCATAATAAACACAAACTTCTACATCTCCTGTCCATCCCCATCCCCCCAGATTTCCAGTAATTTTCTTTAAAAGTGAGGCTTGCAGTTTTTCCAACCTGCTTTTTCAAGTCTCCTCTATTATATTGTTGCTGTTCTAATGTGGTAGTTAACTGTTTTGGGTTAATTGTTAATCAAGCCCAGAATATTCTCTTCTAAACAGAGTCCTTTAATGAAGGTAGAAGAAAAAGAGAGAGACATAGAGAGAAAGAAAGAGAAAGAAAGAGAAAGAGAAAAAGGGAGAAAAACGAATTCAAGGAAGAAAGAAGAAAAATAAGAGAATCAACTTGTTAATTGCCTTTATTATGAAAAAAGATTAAAGAGGATTTCAATTTTAACGACTGGAATAGGCTCCAAGAGAACCCTGTAAGAACAAAATATGACTTTTCAGCCCCTTCTTTCTTTCACCTGTTAAAAGAGAAGTGTATCATGGATCCACAACATAAACCTGCCCCCTCTGTGTGGATTTGAGGCTTTAACTCTTGCACCAGCGTGTTTCCAAGGACACTCACTGGTTTCTCAGCTGAGCCATTTAACCAACAAATTATCAAACCAGTTAGATGAAAACACAATAATAGTTAATCAGCTTTTACAAGCTCACACATCGAACTCCAACTGTAAAAACACTTCATTAGTAGCTTCTCATTTGTGTGGCTTTTCTCCACATCTCCTGTGTTCCACTTCGAATATTTCTACGAGATACAAGCCAGTCAATAAATTCTTGAACTCCTCCGTTTCTTTACTGAGGGACCCCTCTAGAGCCTATTAACACCCATTTTATGGAAAACAGAGCAGGTAGCTACCTCCACCATGTGTTGGCACTCTCTAAAAGGCTGTTAATGCTTTGTGTTTCAGGGCATAACAAACTAAGGCATTCCCAGGGGGGAAAAAAAAAAGCCCAGTGGGTAAAAAGTAAACATGCTAAGATAACTGTCCCACAGAATAGGGCTGAAGAGGAAACTGGAACATCTGGGAGAGCCATTTTGTTAGTACACCCCCCCAAAAAAATGCTTTCTAGCATTGTGATTTTGTTGGTGTGGTTTATATCATCCACACAAAGAAAGGAATTGTACCAAAAAGAAAAGGTCTTTCCTGCCTCTCTAAGTACGTCTATACTAGAAATTTTACCAGATTTCTTAGTGGTAAGGAAGCATATGATTAGTCTGATTTTAAGGGACTATGTCCTGCCTGTCAGTACGTTTGCCTCCTCTTCTTCCTCCCTCAAATAATTTTCAAACACATCGGCTGATTTTAACCACATTTGACTGAGAGGATAGATGTCTCAAAGAAACGATGTTCTGACAAGTTTTGTGGAAGCTGGCAGCTGGGGAAAGGAAAGATAACCAACAGTGCCCTCACCATGGGAAAGAGAGTTTAAATAACTTCTCTGCTTATTCCGAGGAGAAAGCAGCCTGCTGGCCAATCAGCACATGCAACAGCTTACCCAAACACACAGGAGTAGGAGAAAGTACGAGATCTTGTACAGAAGGATGAGTGAATGGGAAAAACAAAGTGATGGTAGACAAAGACAGAAATCAAGCTTAATTCTTGGGCCTAGAAGATATTTTACTGGTAAACAGCTGTTATTCTGATAGAAAAACATTTCAATATAAAGACTAGGACTGAGTTTCCACATTTAAAGTGCTTCGCAAGGAATAATTGGAGCTACTGAAGTTATATAAGATCAGGTCTGCAGCTCGGAGACGTAAAATATAAGCTTCCCAGGGTGAAATGCATGTGCCCTAAGTTAAATTCCTGTAAGCTAGCTGCTTAAACCTGAATCTGCCACCCTATGGCTCCATTTATAGTCAGTGAAGAGCAACAAGCTCCTCTTAAGGTGATTCATGTGTCCTAAGATAAATAGAATGAATCTGCCTCAGAAGGCTTCTCTCCATTGACTCTGACAGGAGCCTAGGGTAACTAGCTTAAATTAGGTGTCTAACTTCTACCTGTCTAAAGTTAAGAGATGCAAATCTTACCCCTGGTGACATAAATGGGTTTTGGATCACTCAAGTCAACTTGTGGTGCAATGAAACTGAGTTCAAACAGACTGGGAGAAAATGGTTACTACATAGGAGAAAAGAACTGTTAATTTTTTTCCTCAGAACTACATATTGTGCAATGTTTTACTTAATGAAGGAAATAGAAACTTGTCAAGAACTTGAGTGGCAACAGAATTAAACTTCTGTCTAACTGGGTTTTTATTTTGCCTTTAATTTCTATGCCTTTGTGATCACTGTTTAGAAAGAAATGATCCTCTCCTTTCTCCCTTCAAAATACTAATTTGAATTAAAAAAAAAAAAAAATAGCCTAAGTGCAGTCATCTCCTCTTTGCACCTTTTTTCACAAGAACCTTGAATCCTTGAGTATTTATTGGGACACACAGCATAAATGAGTTTCAGCCTGCAGTGGTCTAATACTCAGGGCTGGTGAATTTTGAAATGATCTATCTCATTGCAAAATCTGCCCTTTGGGAGCTGTTGGTTACGTACATAAATTATTTAGGCAGGAAATAGAAACAACACTGCACAATATATAATGAGTTGCAATCACAAAGCATTTGAATAATACTTTTGCTGGTGATACTTTCAGTTTATGTTATGGATGCCAACTAAATGTTGTTAAAAGAGTGCTTTTCAGATGTTGATAGGTAGGTGATTTTTTTTTTTTTTTTAAAGGATTTTAAGGAAACCTCTTGATCATGACAAAGTATGTGTCCTAGACCATTCACAGTAGGGATTCCAAACTAAAAGAGTATTTATCCTTCTAATTCTTTGTAGTAGTTGTCTGGAACATCAACCCAATGTGAACTGACAAATCAAATAATTTCCTCCTGATGGGCTGTTATGTAGTATTAACCAAGGAGAAGTTAAAAGTCTAACCTAAGCTATTTGCTTAGGTGTGCTCTATATCAGGAGAAAGAGATGGGATTCATCTAGCTATCATGGACAGTTCTTTTAGGATGGGGTGAATAGCTTTCTGAAGATACTGATCTGAATCCATTTTCCTAGGCATTGCTTTCTGACAGCAAAAATAAAAAGGAATTAATTCCACCCTGAAAATGAACTTCTGTAACCTCTCCTGCTACTACCAAAGGTATTTTTCTAACAACAGTTCCACTGATTTCAGTAACTACCTCTGAAATGACTCAATTTGAGCTCAAGAACTGATCTGATCTATCATTGTTCAGGGTGTTTAAATGTTAGCATACTTCCTGGAGAGGTTTTGAGCCAAATCTAGAGAATAGAAGGCTCAGGGGGCATCTTATCAACATATATAAATACCTGAAGGGAGGGTGCAAAGAAGTCGGAGCCAGGCTCTTTTCAGTGGTGCCCAGTGCCAGGACCAGAGGCCATGGGCACACACTGAAACTCAGGAGGCTCCCTCTGAACATCAGGAAACACTTTTTTACTGTGAGGGTGGCCAAGCACTAGAACAGGTTGTCCAGAGAAGTGGTGCATGCCGCATCATTGGAAGTCTTCAAGGTCAGGTTGGACAGGGCTTTGAGTGACCTCTATGATTCTATGGAATAGACCTTCAATCT
The DNA here is from genome assembly GCF_000690835.1 of Fulmarus glacialis. NCBI lineage: Eukaryota > Metazoa > Chordata > Aves > Procellariiformes > Procellariidae > Fulmarus > Fulmarus glacialis. The sequence continues at coordinate 41,452 of NW_009227524.1, read as the reverse complement.
ATCAAAGACAGTTTTTCAGTAAAGGGCCTATTCAAAACTAAATGTAACCAAACAACCTGGACTGTGAAAGGCAAAATTTAAACCAGATCATTAAAACTAGAAAGGGTGACTATTAATCAGATATAAATTTTCTACAAAATGTAGCTAAGTGGCTTTCTCACATCTCCTGCAAGCCCTATACATTCCAGTCCAGTGCAGCTTTCTGGTTGGGTATGGTGCTGGCTGTTCACGTTCCTTCCCTCTTTGGTGACGTCACTTTAGAAGATGGATAAACTACTCTTATTGCAGGCAAGCTGGAGATAGATGACTCTGAATTTGGAAATGGCTTTTCTGAAATGGGTGTGCACAGACAAGAGCTATCCAGGCATAGCAAGGGGGGATTCTCTGAAGACAGGGAACAAGATGGATAAGTGTACTTCTTAATGATTAAGTCAAAAAGACTTTAGAATTTGTATTATAGACTATGTAAAACAAATTGTTTAATTCATCTGTTTGCTTTGTTTACATTTTCTCTGTTTTTAAAAGGCATTGATTTGGTTAAGATTACAGTCATAAGGACATGCTAAAGAAACATCCCTAAAGAGAAGCAAACTTACAAAAACAAAGGGTAAAATATTGCTGTCACTTCCTCTCATTGTTTTACTTACGTGAGAACTCTCTGAAGAGTTATTCTGAGATGTTTAGGGGTACTCATAGATTAGTTCTGGGAAATGTAGGCATGGTCTAAGATACTACCACTCTGGCTCTCCATCCTGCTCCCCCGTCAGATGTAATCATCTTTCTAGCAGAGCTGATAGAGTGTGTGTCCAGCTGTCTCAACTGCTTCAGTTTGCAGTCTGGTGTATTAGTTGCTAATGAAGAAGGATTTCAAAGGTAGCTGACTGAACTTCAGTGGGTAAGCACAGTCATAACTGCTGATTCTGACAGTAGGACTAGTAACCTCTGGTAACGAGATGGTAATAAAAAACTGGGAGATTGCAACAACTCATTACAGCTGTTTGCTCAATTAACGTGACTAGAGCCCTCAACATATGAATTTAAATCCCTGTGTGGACGGGAATGGCTATAATTCAATTTGGCTTAATGTACTTTGAAAGTTAATTCAGCTAAATTGAATTAAGCCTCTTTAATTTTGAACAAGGGTGTCCACACAGGAGTTTAAAGTAGTTTAATTAATCCACTTAAAAAAGCTAATTCAGATTAATTTTGGTGAGCATTGTTATGTGGATAGGCCTGTAGGTTCAGTTAAGTAACATCAATTAAGGTGTTTGCTTCCAAGAAACATATTCCTTCTAAGCAAAGGTGGGTGAACACAACTTGGATAAGTTGGAAGGTGGAGCAGAAATGGAGAGGTAATGGTGTGAGGAGTAAAAATTTCTTGCTGAGAGGAGTTGACACCATGCTACTTTGGATTGGACCAGCTGGCTGGGAGCAGAAAGAAGAAAAAGCTACTCCAGTGCAAGAGTCATCATTACCAGTTCTTCCATAAGAGATAATAAGGGCTCAGGGAAGAAAGACCTGAAACACATCTTAGAAATACTCTGCTTTCCAGGAATTTTTAGTGGCAATACATTTGATCTGTGAACCCAACTCAGCAATTTAAAACCACCCCTGGCTACAGCATAGTTTCCGAAACAAGGGTACAAATTAGCATATCCTATAAACCCCCACTTCCTCAGACCCCCCCAGTATTGCATGTTTTATGGCACACTCTTGGGCACCAACTCCATCCAATTGCAACAGGCGGAGGTGTGCATCCCTGTACTGTTACATTATCAATATTGACTTTACACCAGGAGCTCAGAAGTATGACTGTGGATTAGCAAGAAGAATGTCTACTCTTCCCCATCACTTGTCCTCCTTCTTCATTATGTTTCTTAGTGGAGCTGTAACCGCATGCCCCTGCAGGGAGAGAAAGGCACACATATAAGATGTTTTTCACCGAGTACTTTAAAGGTCCCTTTAGGCTTCACAGGTGGAGTTTTTTCACATTTCCCCCCCTCCGGGTGTGTGAACATCGGGCCAAACTCAGACACGTGACGTGGGAAGCTGGGACGGCAGATAGGTCAGTCAATGAATGGAAAACGGCAGAAAGGATTGCAGCTCGGTGGAATTTAGTGTTAACCTCGGTGCTGAAGGGTCTGGACTCAATGCCACCAGCCTGAGAGAGCATAACACCTTTTCCCAGCTAACTCAGCATGCAAGCTTCACCTACTTAGCCTTTCACCTACTTAACACTTTCATAAATGACTAATTTAATCACTGTATGCATCATCTCCAATCTCTTGTCCTTTCTTTCTGTGTCTCCGTATGTGTAGTCTGCTTACAGACATATGCACATTCACATGCACATTTACTTTAAGCAAAATTACATTTCTTCATTTTTTCCCTCTCTTATAGTCAAACCCTGGTGATCCTGTGCATGCAAATAAGCTGCATTTCTGGTTTAGCTATAATCTTTGCTGTATAGCTGAGGTCTGTTTGATGTTCTTTAAGTGGTGGAACTGAAAGAACATTTCACTGCTAACTGGAAGAGCTACTAGTTTATTAAATCCTTGATTTGAAATCTGGCTGTCAAAGAAAACACAGTCAGCTGATGCTGTGAAAGGATTTCATTGTCAATTCTTGCTGAGCCTTAAAACTGGCATGAAGCATGAAGTAAAGTGACATTAAATGAACTGACAATCTGAGGTTTTGAGTATAAACCTCCAGGAAATAATAACTTGGTTTTTCAATGTAAAAAAGATAGCTTATGGTTAAAAATAAAATAAAGTAAAATAATAATAAAAAAAAAATTATAAAGCAAAACCCAGAATAGCTTTTTAGAGAATCTTTTTTTTTCCCCTTCCCCCTCTTTTCAATTTAATGTTAGCAAAACAGAGGTGACAGAAAAGATTTATGAGAAACATTTTTCAAGGTGGGTTCACCATGTGTGTAGAGCCGACAGTGTCTGAAGGGCCTGTAGCATTTGCACTTTATAGAAAATGACAAAAAGTGACTATTGCTACAACAACCAGCACGGCAGAGGTTGAAATTGGTTACACTAAGGGAAATATGTGAGTGGTATGTGATAGGCAGCTGCTGGGTTTTGAGGTCCAGCTCTGAAAAGTTCAGAGGTGAATTAGAAACTTGAATGATTTTATTGTAGGTTAAATTTAATGAACTTGAGCTAGAACAGGTCATTTTGTGAGTTACACACACGTTGAAGAGCAAGATGAGAAAACGCGATCACCGAACAGAAGAAAAATGAAAATCTTGCTGTTGAACAAGCTGAATGGTCATCACAGGGATCCAGACTGTGGGTTTACCTTTCTGCAGGGACCAAACAGAGGAACCGTGGATCTGAACGAGTCTGAAGAGATCAGCAAGCTCCAGTGGCTTAAATAGGGACGAGAGAAAATAAACATGTTTGTTTTGAACTTAGCTCTGTTGTTGATCTGGCTGCAGATCTTGTTCAAATAAAACAGTCCTGAGAAGACAATGAACCTGGAACACCTAGAACTTAGTGGGTACACCTGAAAAACCTGACCCCTTAGGGTTTCTGGCACTGACTACACAGAAATGTGTATTGGTTTTGATAAACATGGTTACTGAAACTGATAAACCCTGGTGCATGTGCTTATAAATGAACTCAATTATTTCACTTGAAGCATAGATTATTTTGATTTAGCTTTCCAAGGTGTACATGGGACATCAGTCCAAAGGAGTAGCAGTAGTGATTACCTTGTTTTGCAGCAGAACATGAAAAAGTAATTCAGTAATGGTAATTGAGTGGGTCATATCACCGCATGAGAGGCAGACTGGGAGTGTGAGGGTCTCAAAGATTTCTCATGCAATCTCTTGAGTTTTCGTTCATGGCTCCTCCTAGACTTAACCACAGGGAGGTAGAGAGGAGTACCTTGGTCACTGTGAACTCCTTGTTCACCTTATTTTGAAGGAGTTTCCCTTTGCAGAAAAACCTGTAATCCTTGATAAATCCAACTTGTGCCAAAATAACGGCCTGTGTGTTAGCTTAAACTCATACTTGAAATAAAACTCTGTGACTGTTCAAATATATGTAATAATTCTTTTCAGGAGATTTGGTAACATTCTCAGTCAGCTCCAGCCTGGGACTCCATCTCTAATCCCGTGTATTGGATTTACGTGGCAAGGTTTTGTGGCAGGGTTGGGTGAGGGAGATGCTGCAGGGGTGGCTTTTGTGAGAAGATACCAGGAGCTGCCCCCATGTTCGACAGAGCCAGTTCCAAGATGGACCTGCTGCTGCCCAAACCTGAGCCAATCAGTGACGTTGGTAGCACCTCTGTGATAACATATTTAAGGATAAAAAAATGCTGTGCAACTGTTGTGAGACAGGAGTGAGAAAATGTGAGAGAAACAACCCTGCAGACACCAATGTCAGTGAAGAAGGAGAAGGTGTTCCAGGTGCCGGAGCAGAGATATCCACACTGCAGCCTGTGGTGAAGACCACGGTGATGCAGGTTGTCCTTCTGCAGCCCATAGAGGACCACAGCGGAGCAGATGTCCATGCTGCAGCCCGTGAAGGACACCACTCTGGAGCAGGTGGATGTCCCCTGAAAGAAGCTGCAGCCCATGAAGAACCCATGCTGGAGCAGACTCCTGGCAGGAACTGTGGCCTGTGGAGAGGAGGCCACGCAGGAGCAGGGTTTCTGGCAGGACTTGTGACTCCGTGGGGGACCCGTGCTGGAGCAATCTGTTCCTGAAGGACTGCACTCCATGGAAAAGGACCCATGCTGGAGCAGTTCTTAAAGAACTGCAGCCCATGGCAAGGACCCACGTTGAAGAAGCTTGTGAAGGACTGTGTCCCATGTGAGGGACCCCATGATGGAGCAGGGGTAGAATGTGAGGAAGAAGGAGTGGCAGAGAGAAAGCATCACGAACTGACCGCAACCTCCATTCCCCATCCCCCTGCGCTGCTCGGGGGGAGGAGGTAGAAAAGTCAGCAGTGAAGTTAAGCCTGGGAAGAAGGGAGGGGTGGGGGAAAGGCTTTTTTAATTTTCTTAATTCTGCTGTGTCATTAACTGGCAATAAATTAAATTAATCTTCCCCCAGTTGAGTTTGTTTTGCCTGTGAAGGTGATTGGCGAGTGTTCTCCCTGTCTTTATCTTGACCCACAAGCTTTTCTACTGTATTTTCTCCCTCTGTCTTGTCGATGGAGGAGGAGTGATAGAGTGCCTTGGTGGGCACCTGGAGGCCAGCCAAGGTCCACCCACCACATCCTGCCTCTGCTACTTATTTACTGAGTAACCTTGGGCACCTCATGTTTCCTTATGTCCCCTTTTCCCATGCTTGATTAAGTTCTACTTTTGTAAAGTGGAGAGAAGGCACTGGCTATTTCAGTAAAAAGCTTTCAGATGAAATGCCAAAAAATATTGCATAGGAGTTAGATGCTATTATTATTCCGAACAAGATGTAAGTTTGACTCTTCTTTTTTTTGCAATAGCTTTTCCTAAATATGAATCCAAGTCCTTTTCAATTTAAGGTCAGATTGTCAGGAAATATAACAAAGGTGCCAATTACCTCCTCCAGAAAACACATCCCCTGCCTACTAGCATTTTCAGTTTGCAATGAAGGTCCTTTTGTTCTTGAAAATGTCCTTCAAGATTGCTAAGTTCTTTTAGAACAAAGAAACACACGCCTGCAACAGGCTGTGGTGTTGTCTCAGAGGCAGCAGGACAGGTCGTGCTTAGGCATTCAGAGCATTCAGCTCAGGTTCAGCTCTGTAAAATTCTCTTTTCGTACATTTTTTGTCAAGAGCCAACTTATTCTCTACAATATCCAAGGATAAAAGAATGGTTCCCTGTGGATATGTAAGAGATTGTCTGAGAGCTGTAATCAGGAGAGAAGAAAATATCACCGGCTTCATGGTGAGCTGGAGAAAACTCTGGCAGTTAGGAAGGAATCTCTGAGTGGCCAAAGATCTCTAATGGCATTTCATTGTTTTCATAAATCCACAGTGACCCTGAATAAGAACTATCTCTTCTTGTACTGTGTTCCCCAGAGCAAGACCTGGAGATAAGTTCACAATGAATTCTATTGGCCAAAGTGTACATAAAGGAACAAAGAGGACATAGACTTATGTATTTGTCATTACTATTCTTCTAGCACTGATGAAGTACCAGCCAGCCTGGTACTTCACTCCATAAACTTTGCACAAATGCACAGGCTGATACTAATCTATTTTCAGATGGCCAAGAACTTGATCTAATCTATCAAACCTAGCATTATAGTTATTGGAGAAAGTTATCTCTGGACAGGACTCAATGGCACATCTGAAAATTCTGTCTCAGGGTGAAATGCATAATTTTCTGGAGGTGTCTGTTCCTCTCCACTGATTATGAAGGGGGCTAAGGCTGAAAAGCCCATACTGAAGTTTAAACGTGAATATGAATATATGGTGGCTATCTGTAAATGCACTGAGGGCATAAATGTGAAGCATGGCATTTAATCTGCAATTAAGACATGTAAATTTACTACAGGGATTCAGTTTACCAATCACAGGTACCAAGTGCCCTCTGAAATGCATGTCTGTCTTCAATGGCAGCTGGAGACCAAACAGAATTTACTAGGACATTTTAAATTACGTTAAATAAGTGTCTAGTGTACAGGTAAGAGAGCATCCCATTGTCTACATCCAGGATTCCAGATGAGCACCAGGTGTTTGAACTCCCATATTGGGAATGGAAATTTACTGCAAGTTTTAATTATCAAAGCATCCAGAGTAATTTTAGGTGCTGAAAACCTTCAGCTGCTTAGCTGCTATATCTCCAAAAGAGCATCTCTAAAAAAACATCTCCAAAAGAGCATGTGCCTTTCACAGAACAGTGTAATATCTGCCAGATATCCCAGATTCCTCAGGGCATCTCAGGGGCACTTGATGGCAAAGTCTAGGCAGCTGAATCTTCCCAGTCGATAAAGTCAGAATCATAGAATCATAGAATCATTTAGGTTGGAAAAGATCTTTAAGATCATCAACTCCAACCATTAACCTAGCACTGCCAAGTCCATCACTAAACCATGTCCCTAAACACCACATCTACACGTCTTTGAAATACCTCCAGGGATGGTGACTCAACCACTTCCCTGGGCAGCCTGTTCCAAGGCCTGACAACCCTTTTGGTAAAGAAGTTTTTCCTAATATCCAACCTAAACCTCCCCTGGCACAACTTGAGGCCATTTCCTCCTATCGCTAGTCACTTGGGAGAAGAGACCAACTCCCACCTCACTACAACCTCCTTTCAGGTAGTTGTAGAGCGGTTGTAGGGAGTGATAAGGTCTCCCCTGAGCCTCCTTTTCTTCAGGCTAAACAACCCCAGTTCCCTCAGCTGCTCCTCAAAAGGTTTGTGCTCCAGACCCTTCACTATTAAAGACACCCAACTTAGTCCTCATTTGAACTTCCCATTCATCATGCAGGTCAAAGACTGCATATTATTGTTAGGCCATGTCTCTGAGAGCATTCAAGCCAAAAATCCAATGTGAACTTGAGGTCCCTGTATAATTGGATTTTGAGTTGTACATTCTTTTGTCTGTATGTATCAGAAGTGCTCATGTGAAACCTTTTCTCAGAATAGACTGACCTGGAAATTTTTGTGGGAATATATACCTTTTTTCAAAACTTACTCTATATTTGGATCTTACCTTAGATGAAAATATAGACTTTTTTCATTATATCTTGCTCATTTCATTTCTTATAATAATTCTGTCTCTGAACTGTAACTAAGATGTACCTGAGCTCTCAAGCATCTTAAATATACTTTGATTTTTTGCATTAGCTGTAGATATAGATTAAACTACACGAAGAAGAAAAGAAGTGATTTCTGGCAAGATAAGTAGAATTAGGCCAATTTACACTAGATGAGAACCTCCTGTCTCTCCTTAATTGCTCTTTTCTCCCTAGTTATATATAGAAGCTTTCCATAAAGACAGTTATCAGTTTTAAAGTAAAAAAAAAAAAAGAAAGAAAAAGAAAAAAAAGGAAAAATCTGGCTGTAGTTAGCTGTGCCTAAACTCCTGTCCTGTTTGAATCTTTACATCACAGATAAAAGAAAACAGTAGTTAGGATGTGTTTCTAAAACTCAGCTTGTAGGGAGGAAAGCTACATTTAACATATTGTCCTTATTTAATTCAGCTAACTTTCCCACTCTGACTTCAAAACGAGTTGGCTTGATGGATGGAGAGAGAGAATAATATATTGCTAACCTACTGCTCTGAAACAGAAGCACTGATAAACTTGGCAGTTGTTCTGAAAGGAATTGTGATTAATACTTTGGGCTAGAGGATAAAGCAACGGATAATTTCACAGAAATGCAACGGCTGAAGGAAAATTATAGTTAGCCAGAGACAAACACACTCTCATTAGTATTTCTGTTTGTGGAACATAATGTGGTCCAGTGAATTGATACATAAAGGCATAAGTATGCATAGAAAAGCAAGCATTATTTATGGAGCTGATTTATATATATTTTACCCTCCTTCAGTGTTCAGAAAGTTGTCTTCAAAATATTGCACTTTTTCCACAAATCCACTGATAGCTAACAATCATTTATCTGCAATAACAGAACAGCTTTTTTTTTTTTTAAGTGGATTAATTTGTAGTATGTATTTAAAATCTGTTCTCTTTCCTACTTCAGGTATGTTTCTCAGTTTACAGCATTTCTGGGTTCTAAATGGACAATTGTTTTTCAAAAGTCATATTGCTGGTGTGAACGGTAATGTCTCTGAAGTCAAATTAGACAGTCTAGCTGATCATATTTAGGATTCCATTTTAATATATCTACCCAACAGAATACAGAGTCAAAGCAGCAAAAAGAGTCAAAAAGGTGATCTTCAGGCTTAAACTAACTCATTTATCACATCTAATCACAAAATAATTTTGGTTGGAAGCAGTCTCTGCGGGTTATCTATCCCAACCTGCTCAAAGCAGGGCTTATTAAATCAGGTTGCTCACATCATCATCTGAAGAATAAAATATACATTTGTACATACACAGAATTAATGTGATTTCACCACAGCAGAGCATTTGATAGATATGAATTAGCGATCCAAACACCTAACTTAAATACATGTCTAGAGTACTGCAAAACACTTAGTTTAGCCTAAAATAATCCAACCTGCTCAAAGCAGGGCTTATTAAATCAGGTTGCTCACATCATCATCTGAAGAATAAAATATACATTTGTACATACACAGAATTAATGTGATTTCACCACAGCAGAGCATTTGATAGATATGAATTAGCGATCCAAACACCTAACTTAAATACATGTCTAGAGTACTGCAAAACACTTAGTTTAGCCTAAAATAATCAC
>NW_009227524.1:0-32116 GCF_000690835.1 Fulmarus glacialis | reverse complement strand
AAGATAGGCACCAGCAGAGGAAGGTTTATCTGTCTCAAGCGAAATGTCTAAAACACCATCAGAATTGGAAATGTCTGGCAGAGGAAGGTCACAACCACGGCTCCTGACAGCCGTGTGTCTCAAAGGAAGAAAGACTCTCTAATACTAGTTTTGGGCCAGACTCTGATGCTCCTGAGAAGCACAGAGGTGTACCTGCATGGAGGATTTCTGAGCTTTTTGGAAACGTGTCTTTTAGCAGAGACATACTGAAGAAATATCCTACTGAGCAATGTGTACATAAGGCTTTAGCTGTATTTTGACCAACAGAAATTTATGCTTTGCATACGGTCTTTCCTTTATTCAGAAAAGAGATGGAGAATGATACAATGTTAAAAAAATTAGTTTATGCCCTAACGTAACATATACAGATACCAAATACATGTCTTTACATGTACATATCTTAAATCTTACTTAGACAAATTTTAAGATCTTTATTTAAAGATGAAGGACAAAAAAAAATAGTAGCTTGCAGCAACCATGTTTGTTATTAACTGCTATACTCATTTACTGGTATGTTTATAATATAACATTGTTATATTTATCTACAATTTATTTATAAATTTATGTATTTATAATTTATTGATAAATATATTTATAAATTTATGTATTTATAGTTACTATATTTATAATGCAGTAGGATCTGGAAAACCAAATTCATCAAAGTACAGTTGCTAGTTGCTACTACAGACTTTGAAGTCTTTACCTCAAAGTTTGCAATTTAACCATAGTCAAGACAAACTCTGTAGTTACCTTTCCCAAGATGTTTGAAATTCAATAGGAATTTTAAAATTATTTGTTTCTAGATGTTGTGAAAGATCTCATCGGAATAGTTTATGGGGAAAATAAAATTAAGTAATTTAAGTACTGATGAAAATTCTCCTTACTCCTGGAGTGTCGTTACCTCAAATATCACATCAGAATTATTTAACAAAACTATTACAGTGCATTAGATACTGTGTAGCAATATCTTCCTTGATATTTTTACTAAATATAAGAGGAAACAAAGGTGGGATTTCATCTGAAGCCACTTCATCAAATATTCAATTGCTCCATTATGTTTCCTAAATGTAGGTGTCAAGTGCGATCTGAGGTGCCCTCAGGTATGCTACCGTCCTCCAAATGGGTAAAAAAGCATATGTCTCTCACAGGTCCTGTGCCACGTCAGCTATTGTTGTGTGGAAGATGTAGATGCCCTAGGGTATCTTAAATTGCATGAAATACCAAAGTTTAGGCAGCTGAATCAAGTTGCCCGCTTCAGTATGAGTTAAACAGCAGTAGATCTCCACTGGGTACCACTCCATTGAGTAGTGGAGTACCACTCCACAGACTGATTCGGTTTCTCATGAGTGGGTTGGGACAGATGTGCTGTTGGATACATCTGTCCAAAAGTTGGGGGCCCACAAGCCCACTGTAGATCCAAAAGATATATCTGTAAGCTCTCCAGGTCCCAGAATTCCCAGCACAGACAAACGAGAATGGAAATAGGGTTTCTTCAGAGTTCTGCTCTGGATTTTATGAAAGCCTGTAAAATCTGAGCTGTTTCAAATCTGAGCTCAATGAAGTGTCATTTTTCACATGTTGTTTTGTTAAAGAGTTTTTCAACAGTTCATTATTAATTTTTTATTCAAAAATTACTCTGTTTGACCAGTTCTTCTATAATGTTCTCATTACTGAGAAACTGAAAACTAATTTAAGATTGTATCCTCCCACATTGATTCACTGATTTTTTAACAGATCTCTGTGGGCATTCATTACTTCTTCCCCTCTCCCCTTTATGTGCAGGACTTAGAACACACTTAAAAACACACTGGTTTAGATCTCATGTGATTTTTCTGGTTTCATATCCAGACCAGGATGGTTACAGCAGTCTTTTTTGGAGTATTATAATGCCTTACTGAGATACCCACGTCCTCTTCCATACAATCTTTCCAAGTTGGATGACGTTAAGATCCTACTGTTGATTGTCCTATTGATTTTATTTTCAAATCAACTCTAGCAGAACATAAGATTCTGCTTTGAGAGATTAGCAGTCTGCTGGATACCCTGTCTTGTGCTCTGTGTCTGCTCACAGCCAGAAGTTCCAAGAGAAGGTAGAAAAGCCAGATGATTATACAAATATTATAACACAACATCTCTCTGCTGTCTTTTAGTAAGCCCACCATCTTTGAAGACAAACATAACGTCATACATTTCCATACTAAGGAACAACAACGTAGACTTGATTCCATCTTTATACTTTTAAAACTGTTGTTTTTTTGATATTTTTGGTTTACTCAAGAAGGGTAATGAAATCTGAAGGTTATAAGCAAGTACTTGCATGAAAATCAGATGGTCTTACAGTTCACTTTGAAATATGCAAACAACATCTTGCCCAATATCAAAGGCTATAGAAAAGGCAGCACATTTTTCTAATATCTCTTTAGGGAAACTTTGCCCTACACTTCTATTAGGTGCTATCATTCAGAGGCATAATTTCAGCTAACATTGTTATGCTGATTATAGTCAGGTTTATGTTTCGATCTCAGCTGACCCTAGGGAATTAATTTCTGATTCAATTAAATGACTAGGTGACATTCAGTCTGAATTTTTTCCCGAAGTTAAACTCTGAGAAAGCATGGTTCATTTCAGATTGCTACCATCTACCTCCTCAACAACGTTGCAATACCTTGATGAGAACTTTATGAAGCTGGACATGTAGGTTTCTAACCTTGAGATTGTCATTGCCCTGAACTGTTCTTTGGGAGCTTATGGGGTGACATCCCCAAAACCTCATTCTATCATCCTCTTATTTACTAAATGTGTGACAAGAGTTATTTCCCAAGGAAGATGTCTTGTATGTTTACCTTGACTGTGTGTGGGGCTGTTTATAATTAATTAGTTCTAAGATAAACCAGTCTGCCTGTTTGCAAAAGTTATTACAGAAAAGTACAGCAAATATTACCGTATGATTCTAAGGCCTCCATTCAGTGTGTTTTCTTCTTCTTGCTTATAGCACAGGCATCACATCTCACCAATATTCAGAGTCTCCAGAAAAGAATCCAAACTGTTAAATCAAAATTCTGTGCCAACACAATCTCACTGGAATAGAGTTACAGCTATGACAGACAACCTCCTAAAGTGAGGACCTACTTTTCAGAGGAGCTTAATCACAATTTCTTCTTCAGAAGTCTATGGAAGTTGAGTATCAGATATTCAGCATCAGCAGAGCATGGAGGACCCTTAATTATCATTAATGAACCTAAGCTCATGACAGTAACTCAGGAAAACCCTGTCTGTATTGCTTAGGACTACAAGATTCCCCGGGCACCCAAGATCTTTGTTGAAAATATCTTATGAGACCTAATGCTTTGCCACTGTGTATATGGGTCTTTGCCTAACACTTATGACACAGCTTGAGACCTGCTCTCCTGTCTAAAGGTGAAGAGCCAGCCAACTCTAAGGACTTCTGCTTAGTCCTTCCCGGACTACTTTGTTTGCATTATTTTGAATTGAAGTAGCAGGTGGTGCATTGTGTAATATCTGAGCATGTCTCAAGAAATTAAAGATGTGTTTCTTGTCCTTCTTCACCCATAAGGTTTTGAGCATGCATCCTTGGAGCACATAAAACACAACTTACTGGTCTGAGAGCAGAAGGAGGGCCTCTACCTGTGCTAGGAATACGAAAATATATAAAAAATTATAAAAGGAATTGCAGAAGAATGGAGCATGAGTCTTCTGAAGGATAATCAGAACTAATGGGTATGTGGGTACATTTTGTATCCTGCCTGTAATATATGGCAGCTGGAGAGTAGGCAGGACACTGCGGGTATCTGAAATGACATTAAGTGCCCATGTGTGGGCAACTGAATCAAACCTGGGAATCAAACCCTACACTAAAATGCTCTAAATCTGCATTTGTCATCCTCATGTCCCTTTATAGTCAATAGAGAGAAAAAAGGCATTTCCAAGTGACAATTAGACTAACTAGAACTCTATGTTTGGCCAGATGAATCCAACCCAAAATGTTACAGGAGCAAGAGCTAGAATAGAGTAACAACAGTTTTACCCTCAAATGTTAGAGTTAAGCTCTTTTATTCCTCACTTTCAGGACTCAAGGAGCTATGAATTCGTGAATGCTCAACAGTTTTGACTGAAACGCTAAGTAAAGCAATCCCATCTTTTTATCGGGTGGTTAGAACACTCCTCCTGAAGAGGGGAAGTGCAGGTTCAAGCTCCACATCTGGATGTCCCAAATCTCCCTTTTCTCATATGAATACATTTGTCAACACACGAAGAGAAACTCTCAGGCTCTGAATCCTACTTTCCCAGTGGGATTTAACCCTAATTCTAAAATGTGTCTTGGGCACAGAAATTCATGTTGTCCCTTCTGGTTTTCCTCTTTCCTCCAGTATCTCACTAATTCTAAAATGTGTCTTGGGCACAGAAGTTCATGTTGTCCCTTCTGTTTTTCCTATTTCCTCCAGTATCTCCTCTTTCCTTTGTCTGCATTAGGTATGAACATTAGCTGTTAGTTATCCCAGTTTCAGTGCCTAATTCTCTCTATTCCAGGTACAGATGCTAGAGTGTCAGAAAAGTTAAATCTCTCTACTGAATATTTAATGCCTTAGAAAATTCAGACTGTTTGTTTAGCTACCTAAGTAAGGAGTTATGTTGTCCTTAAGTTCAGATTCCAACCATAGCCTTCATCACTTTCCTCTTTTGATGGCCTGTGCTCACTTCTGCAGAACAAGTAACACATTCTTAATCTAGGTATGTAACTACCCACAGTAACTTCAAAGATAAATTAAGCACATGTTAATCCATGATTATCAGCCACAAATTTTCAAAAATCAGTGCAGATGCCAAAATGTCATGACAGCCCTAAAAGATGAGATTTCTATTTATTTAAAACTGAAGTAACTTTTCTAGTTTTTCCTTGTTCTGTTTTTTTTGTGCCCTAGGGGTGTTTCAGGGTTTTTAATTTGTTTTTTTTTTTTTTACCCAATAGCCTTAAAACTTAAAAAATAATGTTAAAGAAATAAATCAATGTTGACTTTTTTAGGTAAGGTATTGATTTTGGGAGTGAAGCTTTGAGAAAATCAGGACTATCAGAAGATAAAATGGTGAACTGTACAAGGCTGTGATTTAAATATTTCTGCTGATTTTGGTAGATTTTGTATGAAGTCATTACTATCCCTGTATTTCATTCCTTATTTAAAAATGGGAACAATAGCTCTTCCTTACTTCAAATGAGTTTTGTGAGATTAAGTTAATTAATGTCTGTGAGGTCATCTCTTTTAATGGAACATGGGAGGTTTTCAACAGAACTTGTGAATTACTTAGAGCATTAAGACTAGAATGGAAGTGTAGAATACTCATTATCATTCAAGCTTTATGTCAGAAGTTGTTTGATTATTGCTTGTGTTATACTGAGTGCTGGGTTACATTACTCTCACCTTTCCCCTTCAATTCACTGAACTTTCTCAAGATATTAAGTATTAATCAGCCTGAGGAAGGATCTCACAATCTGATCTTGTTCCTTTCTACCTGAATACCACATAGTTGTCTAAATTTACTTCATCCAAGGGCAAGGAGTTACCTTCCTTCATGCTAACTCTGAATTCCTGCAAAAGAATTTTAAAGAAGAATAAATTCAACTCAGTCATTCCTATTTTTATTGAACATTGCCAAGCTTTAAAAAATGATTTACAAGTACGTTGTTTTCAGCTGTGAAAGGTATTTAATCACAAACTGAGTTTTAAACATATATTCAGCTACTACTTGCATTTATGAAATTCAGGTGCATGTTTTGCTGAAAAGGCTTTTATTTAAGCATGAGCTTAAATACAAACTCTTGTGCAAGACCTCAGCTCAGGGCAGAGACTAAACAAATGCCTGAATAAACACATGCTTGAATTTAGGCATATGCTTTAATTTTAAAATGGAAATTCCATTAAGAATAAACACATTTTGAACACAACATACCTTGGTAAAAGAGGGTCTTGGAACCTACTTCTACCTGACAACTGAAAGAGCTTTTCCTTTTGTTTACAATGGTACAAGTCTGACAGTTTCTGCCAGCAGCCTGTATTATAAATGTGTGAAATAAAGACATGTAGTGAAAATTTTGACAGACCCTAGAAGATGATCCTCTAATCAATCAAGAGCGAAGCTGTTTTAGCAGTGTCCGTTGAGCAACTATAGTTAAAATAATTATTAATAGTGATAGTGATGATGATGATGATGATGATGATGATAATAATAATAATAATAATAATAGTAATGATAATAATAAAGAAATCCCACCAAATGGCAATGCAGCTTTCAGTTCATGCCATCAATTTTTATTTCATGTGCACTATGGAAAATTCACTGATTTCCAGTCCATTAAAACCCATTTCAGAGCTGTGTTGTTTGAAGTTACTTTACTTCAGAAACAGCTCTTTTCAATTAACTCTGAAACCTCTTTCAACAGCCTTTCATAAATAGGCCAACATCAATGGCATGCTCTGAGTCAGTATGTATCTCTAATGGAAATGCACAATGGGCCACGCTCCATGCCTCCAGGGAGAACATCTTCCATTTCAGACAGATTCAATGAGAAGTTTTGCCAGCTATTCTGGGTCTCTCACTTTTTCGTCTCAGGTTTAGCTCATAGCTGATCAATGGCTGTGCTTTTTAATTACACTGTACGGTCTGTAATGATTTGTCACTCATTGAACCTGGGTGTTCTTTTTAGTCAGCACATGGTAAGAGCAAGGAAGAAAAAAGAAAGTAACATTAACCCTCTAAAAGGCAAGCGGTTGAGATTAGTTGATGTAACACGTTCTACTATTTTGCTTGGCAGGTGTTTGCAAGGAAAAGGGGGGAAGCAAAGGTTAGAAGTCAAGTCTATGGGAATTTTTCAAAAACCATGACTTGCAGTGAACATTTTCCAGTTAACCAAAATGAATCGAGATTCTAATTTATGTTTTGAAATAACATTTTATATTAATATTCCAACAATAATAATAATAATAAATAGTTATTTGCCATGCATGTGGCTCACACTGTCTAGATTCTCTGGAAACTCAGAGTAAACTTCTCATCCTCTTCCCCAAACAGCCGACTTGTAGCAACATTTGTACCAAGCAGGATGTATTAACAAAGGCACAGTCACACCTGTATATAACTAAACATCTTTTATGTTGATTCTGTCCACACTTTTGGGTAGAGCGTGGGCAATGCTAGGGCATGGCTACCTGTGTCTGTATTTCGCACATCTGGAAATGTGCTAAACTGCATCTGCATTATACAGTGGAGCTCAAAGCAGATTTGAGCTAGTAAGTTCCCACAATACACGCCACTTTCCTCCAGCTTGTCACATGTCCCTAACCCTTCAGAAGAGGTATGCATTTAACCATTTTGAAAATATACCCCCAGGGCTTCAGGTTCTTATGTCAGTCTCTAAATATGATCCTTTTTTCTCTTAAAACCAGCATTTCAATAGCCTTTTTGGACTTTAATGCGAAAAATTATACGCTTAATTCTTAGCCATCTAAACGCAGGTAGACTGGAAATCAGCAGTAGGTTTCTAAGTAGCAGAGGAATGAAATTGTAGAACAGCTTCCCCCCAATAAGAGTAAAAGAGGCAGAAAATCTTATATTTAAGTGCATGACCTGTTTATAAAAGGTGTTAGACAATGTGATATACTGCCAGAGCAGGAGACTAGAGCTGTTGATCTGGGAGCAGGATCCCTTTCAGATCTGTGCTCCTATGAAATTCAGACCATTTTAATAAATGCCTGAGTAAAGATATAGGAATCCCAGTTTCAACTTTCATTTTGGAAATTATTCCTCTTCAAAGACCCATTATCTGACAATATAGTATGGATATCTATCTGCTATATTCTTTGCAAATGTATTGTGTCTGATATATTCAAAATGAAGTAATATCAGCTGAGTGATTTCACTGCTCTGTATCTCTAATTTTCATTCTCACACTTTTCTTGTCTTTTCATTTCTAAACTCTCACAGATAATGACTATCAAATATTAAGCCCAGTGCAATCCCAGTTCCTGATTGCACATCTAACTTTACCTTGTAATGGTAATGACGATCCTAACGGTGGATAGATTAGTGTTTCAGATTTCATCGTGCAGCCAGATAGACCAATGGAAACTAGACACCTTAATATTTTACAAATTCAGAAAGCCTCTGGGTTAAGATCACAAAATACTGCTTTTAGAAACATTTGCTTGTCCATAGAAAACATGGCAGGGAAGGAAGAATACTAATCAATTACTTCTAAAACTTCATTTCCAATTTCATTTTAAGGTATGGGCTTTTAATTGTGGTATAAATTTTAATAGCTAAAGAAGAAAATATGTAAGGAAATGAAAGAAGCATAAAATAAGATACAATTTAAAGCAAAATTTAAAAGTTTTACTTCAGAATTTTCTGAAGGAAAACATTTTGATTTTTAGAAGTAATTTTCTTCAGTAATACTTTTAACTAAAGAAAGGTTTCTTTCTCTATAATTCAGTTTTCACAGGATTTCCCAATGGTCCTTAGCTCGTTTAGTCACTGTTTTCTCCCAGATGATACAATTGTATTTACCTGGATAGAAGAAGAGATTTTTCTGTGTAGGCTAAACTCCTGAATTATGATCTATTTCACTTGTTGATTTTTTTTTTTTCCCCCCTTAGCCCCAGAGGTTTTGCACCCCCTTCTTTCCCAACTTCCTGATCCCTTTCCATGCCCACAGTGCATAGAATAAGTGCCTAAGAGTACCTATAGACAATGTCACACTTCTGGGAAATGTAAGAAATTAATTTTGACCAAGTCAGGCTTTCCATTTCCTGGTGAAGTGCTCTAGTTGGTTTGCAAATAGCTTGTCCACAACATCAGGGATGTAGATCTATTGAGTCTGTAAATCTCAAATATCCTGAGATGCCAAACTCAGTTAAAGGGGAATGGTTTACAGAGTAGATTCCCTGTACAGGCTCTGGACAAAGTCTTTGAACATCCACAGAAAATGACTGGTGAAAGTTGAGGGACCTGTGTTTTAAGGCAGAACTTGTGGATGGCTTACCTGGACTTGGCCACATAAATCTAACCTGTGTTGTACTTATATCCTTTGAGGGATCTGGATCTAAATAATTTCAATGAACTTTCAGATCTAACATAAATAACACTCCAGCACTTACTATAATTCAGCTGTAGCCATTATGAATCAAATATATCCCTCCAGGCAATGCATTTACCCCAGAAATGTAGTTGGCCTACAGTTGCTGAAGCTGTGTTAGTCTGAATACATGAGGTTTACATGGGGGAGTGTATACATAAGTAGTTTTGCGTGCAAAAGTCTAAATAAGTAGAGAAAAAAATATTCTGCTCAAACCCCAATAATCTGGACCCATCATGCCACATTCTTAGAGAACCCACATGCTCTTTGATCTTGTAAGTCTTCAGTTGACTTCTTTTTTTTTTCTCTCTCTCTTTTTTTTTTTTTTTTCCCTTGTTTTGTGTCCTGGTTCATGATGAAATTGTAAAGTGAAATAACAATATCTTTCATCTAGATCCCAAACCATCAAAGCCCATCAAAAATCATTCGGAACAAGGTACCTAACCAAGAATACGTTTAAGCTCACATTTAATCCTAAAAGAAAGCTTGAATTTTACTAATTTCTATGGAATTTAATCACAGACTTAAATGAAAATTAAGCACACGATTAAGTGCTTTTGAGAGTAATTTTCATGAGATGGATCATTAAAATTAAGTATAGATTTTAGTCTCTAATGATGGGAAAAAATCAAACGTCTATTTTTCTCTAATTAGTTCCAATGATATACATGGGTTTCTACAGTATTTCAGCCAAGCTGAACGTGAATGTTTGCTGAATTGGGGTCCAACCTCTTTTTCAGTTTAGTGACTAAAGATGAGAGGGAATATCTCGTAGTGGAATTCTGAGAAATTCCTGATTCCCATCCCATTAGTACTCACAGAAATGCAAATGTTGTGTTCCATGGGAAGTTATTTTAACTTTTAACTACGGTTCTCATAATTTTTAATGCACAAATACATACTTGTTCAGGCAGCTTCCTCCTTTTAATTTTACCCTTTTCTCATCTATTAACTCTCAAAATCTAAAGCTGTCAGGATCTCCTCTTCTGCTGAAACCACCTAAGACAACTTTGGAACTGGTTGCTGTGTAAGTGAATGTGGATATTCACCATGAAGACCCAGTGTTAAAGCTAAGAGGTTTTATTCATTGCTCTATAAAAATTCATATTCTCAGACACAATCATTAAACATTCTGAGCAGCCCTGAAAAAATCAGTGGGCCATTTACAGTGTATTCAATTAAATTCACTGTTCCTACTACTACTACTACTACTATCAGTACTGCTGCTGCTGCTGCTACTACTACTAGCGCTATTACTGCTACCGATAATAATGACCATAATGAAAATATAAAAAATGGAACTTTTAGATCCAACTTCTAATCCAAAACTGCATTGAGGTCAACATTTAGCAAAACAGAGAATGAGTGAAAGAAAGACATACAAAAACCAACTTAAAGAGACATCACAAGACAGAGGGAAGGCATATATATTCCTTAAATCAACGCAATAATGAACACTAACTAATGAGCTTTGTGGTCTAAAGATCAGTCTTTTAAAAAGTCAAGCAAAAACCTGCATCAGAACATCTCATGTATTTTAGGGTGTTGAGTTTGAATCAACCCTTTCTGATTAGATCTGAATGAAAAACAGCATTATATTCCTGGTATGCCTTTCGAAATACTGTACAAAGAGAGCATTAGACATTAAAAATATCCTTGAAGTAGAACCGTCAGTTCCACTGTATAAACTGTGCTTTTTATGAGACCATCCAGGGTTTGGCCAGCAATGAGATTTTTTCATTGCGAAGGAGCTCACATTTAGTTAACAACATGTCTGCAATTCCCCATATGGTTCCTTCCAAGGTGTTGTGTCATATACAATGATGTCACATTTTAGAGGAAGAGGGAAAAAAGGCCTCAAGCTGTTTTCTTCTCTTTTTAAAGCTTCACCAATTATGTGGTAACTTTAAGCAGCCTGCTCATCTCTAGCGTGCAGTTGGTTATCTGCTCTCTTTAATTTGAGCTTGCATGTATTCACAGAGCTTTAAAAATAAAAAGAATATAATTTTTTATCAGAGATCCAGTGTTCATCTATCCAGATTTTCAGTCCAATGTATTTCCACTGGCTTCTGAAGTGTGAGATTTTAAAGGGTGCAATGTAATAGTTTACATCTTTACCCAAGCTGCTATATTTACATGCCTCGTAAACCTGTGGTGCTTAAGGCTTTCGGCAGCATTGCTTTGATTTCATTTGTGGTTTTATAATTATTGTTTTATTCTCAGGCATATTATTCTTGGAAGGCCAGCTTTGTAATGTAATGGGAATGTCCAGGAACATCCTTTGTTCTCTTGGTAATACTACTTACACATGAATGTAGGAACAGCACACGTGGCTTACACAGGCCATTCCCTGGGTCTAGATTTTTTTTTTTTAATATATGAAAGACTTTATTTTATTCTTGATCATTATACATCCACCTGTACAGTAACAAAATACCTCTTAAGTTTTCACTGTATTTTTCACCACAAGTTCATTTGTAGTGACTGGCACCAATGCACAGTGCTTGAGGGCCTCACCAGCTAAAGCAAGTAGCAACCCTACTTCCTATTGATACCTGCAGCTAAGATCATAATTCTGTCACTTGTGTGTCCAATATCATCTGAGATGTGTTATTGCATTCAAGATATCTAGAACAGGCTAGCAGACAGGAATCAGGATTGGCAAGAGGCATACACACTTTCAGTGCCGAGTGCTCCAAAGCACCTAAAAGGATACTAGATACTTATGTTTAGGCAAGTGAAGCCCATCCTGTGGGCATGTTTTAGTTGCCTAGACAAAGATGTCTAGTGCCTTTTGAGATGCTTATGGGTGTTACACCTGGCCACTGGTTGCTAGATCAGAAGGACACCATAAACCTGTGTGTATCTACCAGCCCAGTGGAGATGTCGCAGATTCCCTAGGGTATCTAAAGCTATTCAGTTGACCAAATGTAGGTTTCTACTTAAAGCTGAGCTAACCTCTCTATTAGACTCCATTAACCGCATTCTCTCGGACCTGATTCATTTGCCTAAACATGGGCATCTAGTATCACTTGGGATGCCCAAGTTCTGAAGTTCTCCAGTAGCTCCTGTCTGTGCCAGATCCTGTGAGAGATGAAGTACCACAGAGTACCTAAAATGGTACTAGAGATGCCTGATCTCAGGCAACTGACTCAAGTCTTAATTTCTGTTGACTACAGTGGAAGTTCAGACAGCAGCGCAGATTTACTGGTACATTACACCGATATTAAATTATCTGAGCCTGGAACTTGGCAAGTTTGTAGCAGGGCAAATTTTCCACAGTTTCCCGAGTACTGATCCCAAGTTTCTAATCACAGAATCATCTCTTCTCAGTTTGCATAATGCGATAGTATATTTTAAAGCAGAGCTTTTGAAGGAGTCTGATGATGATGAAAGTATCTCTTATTCAATGCTTGATAACATCCTGAAAAAATCTGTTTTGAGAGATGAGGGAGTATTCAACCCATTTTGAAATCAAGCCTGTTTAAGTTCTGTCATACTGAGCATAGACTGATCCATGTCATACGTCAACTATCCCAGGTTTCTTTCTTCTGGAAAAGTTATGGGTTACCTTTTCTCAGAGGCAATACTAGAAATAAATGCACTGCTATGAACACAGGAAAAAAAGGACTGTGTTGTGGTTACAGCAAAAGAACTAGTGGTCAAGCCAACTTTGTGATCTTCAGGCCCTCATCCTGTTGTGTACTCTCAGGAAAGTAATTTTACACCCTGTGATTTCTTTTGCCATGATTCATTCTTCATAAACTGCATCTCAATGCAATTTAGTAAAGCTATGAGGTAGAATGGATTGGATTCATATCTCCAAATGTAGAGGTCTGTACTGCAGATCTACATAAGGTCTAACTCTCTTTAGTCCCCTAGTAAATAAAAGGAGAGAAAAATATAGTGTCTGGGTTCAATACAGCTAATCCTTGAATTCTAATCAAGTAAACCATGCTCTAAATGTGACATTTTTTCTCCTTGAATATAGAAAATTCTACATAACTAGCTGATTTAGAGATATTTTCACTGCAGAGATCTACTCTGGAAAGCTGAACACTATTTCCATCCTCCATGGGTGAGTATCTGTTGCAGGTTTTTCTGCACCTGATTACCAATACACATATTTCATAATTAATTTATTACAATGACAAGAGCTTGTTAATTTAAAGAACTGAATTTGTTGTCTAGACAGATGTCATCCTCCAGGTGTGCAAACTCTTCAACAAGGATAGGTGCATGAATTCATCTGGAATACAAACTGCATAGACTATTTAAGTAATACTAAATCATTTGATATATTGGTACTCAAAGTACTTTGAGTTGTCGGACAGGAAGTTACAACATGGCTACACATGATCAATAGGAATATCTTACATAATTTTATGAAGATGGAATTAGGGATATAGTCCATGGAATCAAAGCAAAATCATCTATTTTATGTTTGTGGTGAAGAAATTGATATCCAGCATGATGCTTTTATTTTGGTAAGCAAAATGGGTTAGTTCAAGAACAATCACATCTTATTGATATGGTGTGTAATAAATCCACATGATACAACAATCTGCATGAGATGATATACTTTGCTTGAGATACTCTGATGGTAGGAGAGAGGAAGTGAGGTGGTCTTAAAATGATGATTCTAGGGGAAGAATGGATTTTTATGACAAACTAGCTGAAGCAGTTGGCCCTGTGGAGCAATACCTCGAGTACCAGCAATAGCTTTCTGTTTTTCAGGATTCTTTGGATTCCAGACACTTTTATGGTATCAGCCAGTGCAGGATCTAAAAATCGGCTAAAAGGATACTCAAGGCTATGTTGTTTTCTCTCATACACTGTAGACCAACTATCACCCTAAAGCAACAATGTCAACAGGGATTGGCTGAAAAATGAACCTATGACACTGTAACTTTTCAGGCAATTCAGGACAAGAGTACATTGATCAAAATTTCAGACAAAAAAAAGACAATATGTATTTTCAGTTAATAGCTATTGGACTCACAAGAATATTAATATGTAAATGAAAAATGGCAGCTTACTTCATGACTAATTTTCCTTTCCCTTACCCATATCCTCCATCCTGAGATTTTAGTTTTGAAGGAGTCAAAGTGCCACCCACACTGATCTTCATTCTGTAAACAGGAAATTGTCTGAAATGTCGATATCTTGAGAGGATATTGGAAAACAGGAATTGTTTCCTGTTTTCTGACCATTTCCAAACACAGCAATCAAAAGTTCCATACAATTCTGCAGGTCCTGTTCTAAAACCTGGACCTTCATAGTCTGCCCATCTACAATCATGTGGTGCTCCTGATAGGTACTCCCATGAGGGAAAAATTATGTGCAGATGCCCCAGGAAAAGTCCTTTACAAATTTAGGACCTCATATTCACCTGCAGTATGAATTGTACAATGAATAACCTTGAACTTAATTGTCTTCTCAGATGATGCATTACATTGACCAGTAAATATTTAAAATATCTTCCTCAAAAAAACCGGGAATGTGCTAAAAATTTCTTTGCTGATGTACACTGCATTAACAATCCATTTCACATATAACCCTACACACTGAGTTGACAGTCATTTTAAGTCATCTGAACATTGGACATTTGAGCTAAACTAGTTCTCTGTGTTCCTTGCACAGTCAAGGGGAGAAAGATAAAGATGAGACAACAATTGTGACAGCAGAAAGGGAAGGACCTTCCCATGGAGGGGAAGATCCCATTGGCATTGTCCTACTGTCCCATTGACAACAGAAAGGGCCTAAATGACTAGATTAGATTGGACATCTAAATTTTAGATGGGAATATATTGCCCTGGTTGTTTCTACGCAGTATATTTCAGTTATCAGTTATTAGAAGGATCCTGCATAAAAACCCTCAGTACTTGTACTTAATTCTGATAGTGATTACCATGGTATTTAAAGACAACATTACACTTTTTCTAAAGCTGTAGTGATTAGTGAAACTACAGACCCTTCTTTGCCCAACATGGGTTCTGTCGTTTCAAAGCAGGAGATATAAGATAGCAGGAGCTGCTGCACTGCATGTCAGAGACACAGCAGTATCAAACATCTCTCTAGGAAGTATCAAAGAATGGCATATACATAAAAGAATCCTCACAAAAGTCTGTTCTTGGCTTACATCTCCTGTCTTCTTAGGAGCCAACCTGACAACATTTATGACCATGTTAAACCCCACACCTTTAGAATATCCCTTCACTCTCAGCTAGATGGTCTGCATACAGTCAGCACATACGTCTACACGATTGGGGTAATGGCATCAGTTATATTACCACAGATTAGTAATATCAAGCAGATGGGCATTGGATTACAGTGGAAAAGGTGTACTCTGGTGGAAGTGAGAGCACAGGAAAAGAAAAAAACATCTGGGATGAGATTCATGTGGCCAAAGGTAAACATTTCAGTAGGTTAGACAATTGTACCTTAAAACTGCCTGTTTCTCTCTGTGGTCTATTAAGGGATCCCAGGGTAACTAAATCAGGTGTGATCACGTGTACTGTAGAGTTCAATAAGATGAACCTTACCCTCAAGGTTCTTTTCAGCTTTGTCAAAATTATGTCATGAGTAACCTCATTTTCCAAAACTGTCTACAGATTTTGGAAGTCTCCTCTGCTGAAAGCCCAACTCAGACCATGGACTGCTAAATGAGGTCACTTACTCCATTGCTTTTCCAAGAAAAATCAAATGCACCTTAGTCATTTCTGGCTCATGTTTGTCTAAGCTATTTTTAAAAATCTGAAATACTGAAGACTGCAACCTCTCCAGGTTTTGCTAGAAGATTTTTCTTTATATCTAGTTCTAGTGCTTAATCTCATGTTCACAATATGGAGCAGAAAATATAAGGGTGTTTTTGACTCAAATGCAGTAATTTTTTAGTAGCACAGTTAAAGGAAAAAAGCAACAGCATTTTGCAACAGACCTATATTAACCATACTTTTCTGGGGAAAAAAGTAAGGCTTCTTACTTATTATATGGAAGATCTAGTGTCTTTTGCTAATTTATGGACTCATTTGCAAAATCTATAACAGACTTTGACTCCTTACATTGATTGTCTTTTCTTTTTGTTTTCTCTTTGTATATACAGTTGATACTCATGAATGTGGACTGCTGCAAAGGTAAGTGCCACCCTTGTATATGTGGCACCATCTCTTATCTGGAGATCTTTACTAAGAGTTGGAGACTCACGTTCCAGCGAAGGTTAAGAAGTCAATGCCACCCTCAGTTGCTGTCCTGGGAAAATCCAATAACCAACAGGTCCTGGAATGTCCTCTTCAGACCAGTGTGGGTTAGATGGGTAAATGAATTAAATTTAACATCATTGATGAATAGCAGAGATGCATGAATTAAGCAAAAGGAATAGACAAAACAATCAGCTCCTTCTTTCATCTGCCTGGTAGTCTAGACACCTAGCTACACAGAGCTGCAAGTCCTCGTCTCCCATACAGCCAATGTCCTGAGGCAGCCGCGATGCCCGCGTTAGACATACCTCCCAGTGCAAATGCATAATTTTCTCAACTCATATGAATATGAGTCATATGAATACTATCAGAGACTGGTCTTTTTTCAATTTTATGTTGCTTTCAATCTGATGTTATTTCAATATTAAATGGCTGAGTTCACTGGCACCCACCTAGCTTTGTAACTCCTTGCAACAGAAGTGGAAATCAAACCATATGTCAGGGCTATGCTTTAGAAAGTTTAAGTGTCTGCCATTTGGCTTGGAGATT
This sequence comes from Fulmarus glacialis, assembly GCF_000690835.1. Classification (NCBI taxonomy): domain Eukaryota; kingdom Metazoa; phylum Chordata; class Aves; order Procellariiformes; family Procellariidae; genus Fulmarus; species Fulmarus glacialis. Next base: position 15,184 of record NW_009227524.1, on the reverse strand, counting down.
TTTGGTTCCTTTTGGTTCAGACTCAAGCTGCAGTTCCTATAAATCCTGTGAATAGAAGAAAATTCCCTTCTCATTTCAAAGCCATAAAATAAATTGCCTTTCTTCCACAAATGAGGTAAGGCTTGACTATATTTTTATTCTTTCCATGAGAAGGAATGGGCATCCTCCACTTCTTTTAGCTTGTCCTGAATTATTCATGACAAAGGAAGAAAACCTGTTAAAACAGAAATGAGCAACCTCTAAAGAATAAGAAAGTTGTCAACACTTAGGCCTTCACAAGCTCAGAGAAAGAGCTGATGCCTCACACTTGCATGGAAATGAAGATGTTAATGAAGAAACAGGGTAGGGAGTGAGAAAGAGAAACAAAGAATGTGGTTTCTGGGCCTTTATTTTGTAAATACTTGGACTTGTGCAAATTTCTTAATTGAGGCAATTGATTTTTGCCTGAAAATGGTAGCAATGTCTAATTCATTAAAGCCTAAAATAACATCCTTTGGGCTAAACAGGGTCATTTCATTTGTAACCTTTTAGTGATGTATTAACAATTTGGAAGCATTTCGGTGCATATCTTAAAAAGTGCCACATTAACAGGAACGGGCCTGGAGAAAGAAAAAAAAAAAAGAAGTTACAAACACTCACACATGCACGCAAACACACACACACACGATATACATGGCCTCCAGCCCCTGTCCTTCCTCTTCTGCAGCATTTTAAGGTCTGTGTTTAATATTGCCAAGCCTGCTTGAGTGATAAATGCAACTGTATAAAAATTACTTATTACAAGCTGTCATGTTGCCTCACTCACATTGCAAGGCTAGAGGCACTGTACGTAAAGCTAGAATCTCCACCTTGACAGCATCAACAGTGCCGGCTTTAAAATAAAATGCTTTCAGTCATGAATACAAAACATAATTTACCTTTTCATAATACTTCAGTTTGGAAACACTTTGGAAAGCTCATGTTACCATCAAACCTTTACCTGAGCCGTGCCAGCAACCAGTTAATTCCGAGTTGTCAATTTACTTCAGCGCCGCTTTCCATTACTTAGCCTTTGAAGAAACATTAAGCTGTTCAAATTGCCATCCCCTTAATTTTTTTTTTAGAAGTTATATTTATCCTCAATTCTTTGGCGGTGAGTAGCTGACACAATAGGATTATTCCAAGCATTAAATTACAATTTGGGAGAGTGCCTGCTTGCTATGTTTCTTTTTCAGAAGCCCCCTGACTTGCTGTGTGTTCACGGCATCAAAAAAAATCCCCGACTCCCATCCCCTGCTTTTTCTCCCCCCTTTTGCATAGAGCCCAGTTACACAATTCCCCTTGAATTGCTCCTCCCTTCCATCGGCTGGCCGAGATCAGAGGTTTAATTCCTTGCTGTGGTAGCCCAGCCGCCCCTTTTCTCCTGTATTAGTACTGTACTGATGCTTAAACATAAAAGCCCACTGTAAGCTGCGGATGTCAGCGAGATTGAAATTGAAAGTGAAGGTTCCAGGGAGACTGGCCGGGTAACAACTGATGCGTTGTGACTGTTTTTATAGTTGGTCATGATGCATACAGTATGTGAAGTTCCCATCTGTACTGGTGTCTGCCCACCAGCCACTCTGCCACATTCGCAAAAGTGGCTCCAGCACCGAGCGCAATCGGAACAGAACTGCAGATGCCTCCCTTTAGCCCAAATTTCTTTTGACAATGTTCACATCCAGTTAGGGCCCAAAGTGCCTGTACTTGTCAGGAGGGATAAGGAGCGAGGAAAGTAGTCCCTTTTCGAAAGCGAAACAGAATTGCCAAAGGAAATATTTTCTCTTCTTCCCCCCTCCTTTCCTTCTTCAGCCGCCCCCCCAACTGCAAATCCTTATCCTCCCCCTTCCCCCCTCCACAGACGCAATGTCCATAAAAAGAAAAGAAAAAAAAAAGAGAAAAAATAATTAGATTGGCATCTCTGATACAGGTCTACAACAATTGTCTTTTTTCTCTAGCAGTTGGTGGAGAAAAGGAATGCAATTGGGAGAGGGGCAGGGAGGGAAGATTTTGGATTTGACAGTGCTGACTACAACAGCCCACAGAAGACGCATCGTGCCCACGAGCTCTGGAATTCAGCTACAGGGGGATTTGCTGTCCCTAGTGGGTTGCTTAGCTAGGTGACAGGAATGGGTGCATATTTCCTGTGCTATTTGAAGCTATTTTGATTCCACCCATACAGATATCATTTGGTTAAAAACAAAATCCATTTCCCTTCATATTCTCATCCTTTTTTTTCCCCCTTTCTCTTGATTTTAATTCATTGATGAATCATTCAACGAATAAAGGCAAGGATACTCTTGTGTTCGTGACACAGAGTCGGAATTCAAAGGCTTTCTTCTTCTAACATCTGATGCAGGTCTATGACCTTCAGCTTGCTCTGGCCACAGGTTTGTGCCTCAGTTTCCATATCTGTAAAACAACAGAATAATACACAACTGTGTCAGTAGAGGGCTCTGAAGATAGGTTCCTCATCCTTTATTGGGAGGTATTCTGGTGACTGATGCATTAGATAGCAGAGCAGGTTTCAGTAGATGAGCCATTCTAATACAGAGAAATCAATAAATGTTTCTAATCAAGCAAATGTTGACAGCTATGACATTGCTGCTGCACTCATCCTGCAAAGTTCCCTCATCCTAACCCAGTGCTCTCACCTGAGGATACCTGATGTAAAAGAAACTCCACCCACTAATTCCAGATGACGCAGAGATCCTTTCCAATCCAAATTTTTCCAGAAACAAAGTCTTCGAGAGGTTTCCTACTTCTGTAGAACACTTGATACTGAGGAAAGATGTTAGGAGGACATTTCCTGTTCACACAGGAGTGAAGATGATTTGAGAAAGCCAGGGTCTTAATCTAACATCTAAATAGTTGACCTATTTAAAAAAAAAAAAAAAAAATCTTCCCTAAATTGGGAACACAAATGTATCTGATGTGCTGTCCAGCTACCTCCTCTTATCTTTTAAAAACAATTCACTAGGAATTAAGTATTAATAAATAGACCCCTTTTAGAACTATCCATATATGTTTAAGCACATTAGTAAACTTGGATTTTTTTCCATAGTCTTTTCCGTTGTTTGGTTTTGAGCAGATATGGAAATTTGGTGGAATTTAGGTATCCAAATGCCTTAAGGATTTTCACACTACAGAAATAATACTCTCAGTTCTGCCAGGCATAATCAACACACTGGCTGAATTGAGATTAAAATAGCAACAAAGCCAAGGCCACTCTGGTTTCGATTTTGGAGTGCTATATCACATTAAAAAAAAAAAAAAAACCTTGTATAGGAATCTTGGGCTGAATTCCAGTTGGTTGGCTGAAGCGATGATGACTTCCATGTTATTTTAGCCCTTGTTCAGGGTAGCTGCAGTGTAGCCTCTGGAATCTCTGGCATGTGGGACATCAAAGGACACGTTTATGGGCACTGCATGTTCTGAAAAGTGCTTTCAGCTCTGATGTTCAAGCAAAGTAGGCTCAGCTAGACTTGCTTTCACTGTTAGTTCATGAAAACTCAGTTGTGTTTTCCTGGTTCTTTGGTAAGAATTGCAGTGTTGCACAAGGCAGCTGAGGGATTACATCCAGGCAGTTGACAGAATGTAGCAAAATGACTGCTAACCTGGAAAATAGCCAGAAGCAATAAAAAAGGGGAGGAGTTCCCTCCAATCACCCCAAACAACCCAAAACAATCTTAAGATCTAGAAGATAGTTATGAAGAAACTGGCTTCCCAGGGTGTCCTGGAGCCCTGGACTTTGTTCCTGGAATAGCTGAACGTGCTTTTCCTACACATTCTCCTCTCGACCTCACATGTGATCTGACCCATCTAGCCATTTCATAGTCCCAAAGAGGAAACAGAAAAGTTCAGGGCAGGCAGAAAACAGCAACTTGCAACAGTATCCAGGCTTCATGCCTTGCTGAATCCATATTTAGTCTCAACATCTGCAGGGATGTTCAGCACAGACCTTTATTCCACTTTGCAGAGCAGCCATCTGATGGGGTGTGTACTGCTAATTTATCACCATGGGATTCAAAGTGAAATGAGACTACAGAATAGGCTATGTATGAATTGGTATTACACAAGCAAACAAAAAATAAAAAAAGAAAAAAAAAAGAAAGAAAAGAAACAGTTTTATGGGATTAGGATAACTGAAATCTTACCTTTGGTCTTAATAATTAACAAAAACAAGAGTTGAGCCATCTGTTTCCAAAGTTTAATGTACCCAAATGCCATTTTAAATTTTTTTTGAGATGGTACAAAACCAGTATAGGCAAAGCCATACCACCCTCAGAAAGCGAGCATCATATGTGTTTCCCTCATTGGGAGAACACTCATTACAATGCTGAGACACTCTGGAATTTCATGATGTGGAGGTGGTGGAATAGTCAGCTGAAATTATTTTTAGCTCCTCTAAAGCAGCTCAGTCACTGACATTTGGATGAGCTTTAATTAACAGCTTTCCCTCTTTCTCTGCAGTTCACTGAAGGGAAGGGTTGATGGTAAATGGAGCTGGACATGATCACTGGCAGTTCTCTGAGGTCTTATATACAACCTTAATTTCCAAAAGGATAAATACTCAAGACCACTCCACTGCTTCTTACACATAAATAAAGTTTAAAAAAGGGAGATGATCTTGTGTTGAAGGTATAGAATTAAGACTCCAACGACTCTTTCTTTGACTCCCTGTGCAATCTCAGAAAAGTAATTTAGGTCCAGCTATCTTCAAATTTGAGATGTACTCTAAAATTGTTTACTGAGCCTCCTTCTATGTACGGTGGAGAAGATGAACCGTGGGGTGGTAATAGAGGTGGATGGGAGGCTCTGTTCTCTGGAGATACCTGTCTCTGTCCACTTTAGGAGATGCTGGATAAAGAACTTGGTCTGTACTCCCACAGTTACTTTAAATCATACTTGGAGAGAGCAGACACAGAAAAGAGTTGTCCTGTCCCTGTTGTACTGTTCCCACTGCCTGCCTTGTGCTGGAGCAAGCTCTGCTGCAGACACTTCATGACATGATCTTCGCAGATAAGAACCTGAAAAATAGTGTATTTGTCCTGATCAGATTTCAGATGTGATTCCTGAGCGCTAGTGCCAGCACTAGGGGTGGGAGAGAGCTGGAACTCCCTTTTGGAGTCAACCAAACTTCCAGAAAGATTAAAGTAATGGCAGAACCTAGGTAGTTTTGCTCTACACCATCAACGTCTAGATGGCTCATGGCATGTGAGAAGAATCCCACCTGTAGACTTAGTCTATGCTGGGCAGTGAAGTGCTACTTTAGAGATCCCCAGATGAGCTCACCAAGGATTGGGAAACAGTACTGTACTGCATTAAACATCTTGGTTCAGTCCAGGAAATAATGTAGCTGAAGCAATACTTATTTCAAGCTAAGGTGTGCTCAGGGCTCGTTGCGTTTGATGCCTTGCTGTCAGTGTGGTTGTATCCCTATTTTTCCTGACTCTTCTTGTGCTGGCAGGTGAAACAGGGCTAGGGTGCTTTCTCTGGCTCTGATGCCACTTGCCATGGTCCAGCCATCCGTACCTAAATCCTCTTACCCTCTCAAATGGAGAGGCTGCACCCACACTGCCTATTAAAGTGTTATGAGCCAGATCCTGGATAACAGCTGGAATTTCTTTGGGACAGTGCTAGATGCTGTAGGCTAAAAACAAATCAGCAGCCATTTTAATAGTAAAATGTAAAAAAACGTAAAAAATGTAAAAAAAAAAGAAAAAAAATTAATAAGCCCCAACCCTAAATGACTGGACATCAAGCCAGAGTCACTCAATTAGTTACAAACATTTCCAGACTCTTCAGCAGAAATCAGCAACGACATTTCACATTAGAACTATGCAAAGCACACAACCAAGTGGTGTTTTGTTTCTTTAGGTTTTACTGGGAAATTTTAGGAGGAAATTAGAAGCTGATAACTACCAGGGAATTTTAGGAGGAAAGAAAATGAAAGCTGTGTTTGCACAGGTTTGTGCAGTTGGAAGGCGCTGAGTTTCACATGCCTCTGGCTCTTACATTGGATTCCAGCTATAGCAGTTTACTACTTTGTCTTTTGGATTAAGAATAGATGTAGGAACTTTTCCACTGACTGCACAAAAAGAAAATATAAATCCTTCTTGTGACCCAGTCCCATTCTTTACCCTTTTTTAACTTCTTCCAGTGACACACCATTGCTTTGGTGTGCCAGTTTATGAAGGAAGAGTCCTCTGCTTTCTTGGTAAGCAGATCTGGTATTGTGTGTGACACATGAGCAGAAGAGGGCAGAAAAAAAAGAAACGTGTGAAATTGCCTTCCAGTCCTGACCTGGAGGGACTGTCTGTAGAGCGAAAAAGTCCACACACACAATGTTCATTCATCTTCCTTGTTCACTGTATGAAGACTGTCATCAGGAGTGCCAGTCCATACCAGCTGAGTGATGTGCCATTTATCTGCTTGGAATTGAGTCTAACAAGTCGTTTTATGTAGTCTAGGTCATCAAATAAACATCTGGTGAAAACGAAGTTCAGCCTCTATATCCTGGGTCAAATTTAAGCCAGCAAACTAAAGTAAAGCACTTACTATCTCATTATAAATTCCCTTGAAGTCAAACAAGACCATTACATGTCCCTTTGGTGCTCTCTGCTTTTAGAACTAGATCCTATTCTTATTCTGGGTGAATTCAGGCACATTCTGGGTCTTTGATATGAATCTATTAATCAGACCTGTCATACTGCATCGTCTTTTGGATCAAGGCTAGAAGTGTGAGCTTTTCCATTGACTGCACAAAAGGAAATGTTGATTCTTCTTATGACACAATCCTTTCTTCCCCTTTCTTAACTTTTTGACATAAAAAACTTGTGAGTGATATCTCTTGCTTAGTCCTGTCTTTGAATCGGGTTACTTCTTCAACTGGCTGTACTGGATGACAGTGGGTAGCAGCAATGTCAGATGAAGCCCTGCCTGTTTCTTCTCTGGCAATGAAGGCTCAGAGAATAAAATTGAAGAGTTTTTGAACTCAGTCTGTCTATCCTCTTACCCTTTTCTTTTCTTATAAAAGTGAATAAGAAATGCGACAGTTTCTTGTGCACAATCATCTTTATAGTAGTTGTGTCCTGTACCACCACACAGCACTGCTGCTCATCGTAGACGAAGTGGGATAGACTAGTCTACAGGTAACTGTTGCTAACTGGTTTGAAAAACAATCTCATTATAGTCTGGCAATTTTTTTTTTTTTCTCTCTTGGTACTTTATATTTGTTTTTCCAAACATCAAAGTAATGAAGGGGAAGATAATTTACAATAGCTTTTTCTTTTTTTAAATTTTTTTTTTCCCAAAAAAACTTTACAGATGCTGAAACTATTAATTAAACTGTTTAAAACCCATTGCTGTGAAAGATACCCTTGCCTTGCCACCAGATGAGGTGCATTTCTGCATTTTGGAGCAGCAAAGCCAAAGAAAGACTTGTCACAAGCTTGTGTTATTTTCATATTTCCAGTCAGTGAGTTGAATTTTGGGGCTCTGAAAGAATTATTCTACCTTTACTAGATCTTAACTTGGTCCTGAGCAATGGGTAAAAGTCAGTCACTGGTAGAATCTCAACAGCCTGGTGTGACAACATGACTGAGGGCAGGGATGACACACAGAAAATGCCATTTTTTTTTAAAAACACACTTTTAATGCACTTTCATTTCTTAAAGCTCGTGGAGCTCATCTAAGTATAGGAATGTAAGATTGGTCATTTCGGAGTTGGAAACAAAGGTTCATCTAGCTGAACCCCAACTGGTTGTCTCTGACTGTGACTTAGGGACAGCATAACAATGGGGTTAGCATGAAGTGGGCACAATATGTTGTCCCAGCCTCTAATGAATTTTGGCTCTGGGCTGAACCAGGTTTGTAACTTTATGTTTAATAGCTCTCCATGAATTTATCTTCCACAAACTTCTTCAGCCAAGCCCTGTAGGCTTTTAGGATTCAAAGCACTCTGCAGCAAAAAAACCAGACAAACAAAAAAATCACTACTCAATTATATTCTGTGTGGAGAATCACCTCTGGTAGTAAAGCTGTGCTGGTAAATTATGCTGTACATAGTTGGGAGCACTTCTGTGTATACATAGGGAAATATACTCCTCCACTGACCATCTCTTGATTTTTAGAGAATTATCACTTCTTCCACATGGATCTCTCCATTCCAGTTTCAATGCAAGGCCACAGTAAAAAAGGAGGTGGGTGGATAGATTCATGCTATGGGTGCCTACCTGGACTATCCTGCTTCATGCATGAATTTCTACTTTATCCTGTTTATCTCTGAAGACCCATTATGGATTAGCACATAGGACTCCTCCTTCACAAAGAACAAAGAAGAACAGAAAACCTTCATTTCTGTCAGGTGTTTGTCTCTTCTGCCTGGCGGCAAGAGGGAAGGGGATCCATCGCTTCCTGTGGAGCCTCCATGTGCTGTCCTTGCCTCAGGGACTTTTGACTTCAGAAAGTCTTGAATAGGTTGTCTGTGCCAAATTCTAAGGATTTGAGGTTGACATGCTCAGCATCAGCGCACCTTAAAATCAGTCTCCCCAGAACTCACCTTGCAGATTGAGGTGCCTACATTTCCTGCACAGCAACAGTTAATTCTGCTTACCTTTAGAAAACTTGGGAAAAGTTAAGTGCCTTAAGCAGGTACCCACTTAGTGGTAAAACATCTGAGCCAGCTCATTGGAAAAGCTGAGGGAAGTGGTTGGTCTGAAACACTCTCTGTGCCTTGGTTTTGGGGAATTCAGGGAAATAGATATCCAAGGCAAGAAAATTTCTTTTGGGCATAAGTCTCTAAATCAAACCATTGGGCATGGATAGCGAGCAGTGTTTTCACACCTGCCAGAAGAGGAGCTGCCAACACTCATCTTTTACATAATGGTCCCGTGGTTACAACATTGTCCTGGGAAGCTCAGAACTGGAGTTGCAGGGCAGTTTTAGCCTGAGAAAGGTTTAAACCTGCTCTTCCCATACCCCTGCAGTGTGCTTTAACCAGATATATCTAAGCCACGCAGGGTGGAGAGAAGGAACCTCTATCCTTTCCAAGGCAGGCCATGGGCAACCACTTACAGAGCCACAAGGAAAGCACACCTGAAGAAATGTATATTGTGGTTTATCAGGTAGGACTCTTAGCCAGGAAAGGGGAATAATGGATTCTGGGTTCTGCTTTTGCAAACTGTTTGATACAATCAGTATTCAGCAATTGTTTGCTAAATGGCTAAGATAATCCAAGCTGTTGTTTATTAAGCTGGACCCCTCCCGAAGAAAAAAGTGTACTTGCAGTAAAGTGTTCTGGCTGCTCAGCTAGCTGCTGCTTAATGACTAAATACCTGCTACAAGACAATCGGGGAGCTGATAATTAGCCAACTAATCATAACATGCAGCAAAGTGGTTAAAAAATGCTTCAAATCTACAGTAAATCCACCTTTAGGATTGGTAGCATTAGATCAAATCTATTACGGTCACGGTTCAAATACACAGGTAGATTTCAGACCTCGATTAAGGCTGTATTCTTTGGTGCCTATAGGGTCTATAGTGTCTGTAGTGTAAGTGGGCACATGACACTAATGTCTATGCTTATGATCTAGTCAACAGAGATCTAGTCAATACAGCCCACGGAGCACAGAATGCAATTCAGTTTATCCTTAAGTAGATATTTATCTCAGGTCAGCTGAACCACTGTCCAGTCTTTCCTGACTTCACTGAGTACATCTCCAAGATCACTCACTTTTTTTTTTTTTCAGTGAATATCCTGCCAAAATACCCACCTGATTACTAGCTGCTTCTAGTTGATTGCCGAAGTTATGAAAAGGCTCAGTTAGCTTTCTGCCTAGAAGACAGAGTATTAGGATTTGCTGGATCAGCTCAGAGGGAGAAATGCATTTTCGAACAGTCCTATGGTGACATATCATCACTAAGAAATCCAAACACACAAAAACTGAATTCATCAGGTTAGCATCCCACTTGTCAATAGAATTCTCTCCTCCTCTGGTGGAATGAAGAAGGCTTATGCACTCCTTATAGTAGCAAAATGAACCTAAATGGCACATAGACGTTGTCAGTAGACTTTTTATGCAGGTATGAATGCCCACTCTGCACTAGAGAGGCTAAAGGCGAACAGAAACAATCAAATATCTGTATACATTCAGTCCACACACAAATGCATACACATGTGAGATATAAATTGCTTGTATCTTATTTTTAAATGCAGAACAGACTTTGGTCTCCATTTTGAATAATTTGGGTAAAATAAAATATTGTTTAATGGTTAACTAAACGAGCAGCATCCGTGGTTAAAGCGTGGAATCTTCGGAAAAAGAAGAGGCAATGAAGGAGTTAAAAATTTCATAAGAAAACGTGTGACAGAGGAAGAAGGTGCATATGTACAGGTGGCAAAGTCTAGCATTTCATAGCTTTGGAGTGCTTCACTTCAGTGGCTTGTCTAATGCTCTTTTAATGTTTGTGTTCAAGCATGGATGGGCACTTATGCATGTGCATGTGGAATAGAACAGAATAGGCATAAATCAGTTTCTTTTCCCTTGCAGGTCATAAAAAACTTTGTAAACACACAGTACTGTTGTAAAGGCTCACAGTTTGAGTTCCAGAAATACTGCAGAAGATATTTCCAGCAACAATTTTCCACAAATATTCAGAGGGATAACTCTAAACTGTAACCATAGAAAATGTCATGTGCTCATTTCCAAAGTTATTAATATTTTTTTGTGGTTTGTATGTAAGAAAAACATAAAAACATTACCTTTCCCAGTTCCTCTCTTCCTGAAGTAAACTTAGAGTACAATGGATGATAAAACTGTACATTTTGTTTCTTTTTCATTTTAGTGCCTCATGAAGACTAGACAGCACAGTTGAAAAAACAAAAAAGGAAGAGTCCCTCACTGTCAACTTTTGCTTTTCATTTGGTAAAAAAATATAAATTGAATCTGAAAGAAAAAAGTAGGACAAATACCAGTTTTGGCAGAAATTGAACAAAACCAAAAGCCTTAAAAGGTTGGACATGGAAATAATTTATTTCATTACAAAGGGGTGATGTGATTATCACAACAGCCTTATTAAAATGGGCTGTTATTAAATATGGGCTCTGTAATGAAGTCATTGACCCAATGTCGATGAATACCTTTAAAATTAACAGGAATGTAATAACATTTCAAACTCACTTCTGTTTTCATATCACCTAGGACCATATTCACAAATGTGTCTCCCCAGGGTCTACCATAACTGAACACAACAAATGCAGTAATGGAATAGAAAAGAAAACATATTTCAAAGTTAAGTGCAGTAGGCCAGGTTTACAAATTCATCTACAGTTTTTCGTATAATCTTTTACATGTAGTTGCCAATTTTTAAGGGAATTTTGGTTGAAATCTATTGGAAAAAATATACTTACATTCTGTTTGATTAAGCTGTAACTAGATATTTTAAGAGCAATTTTAAAAGAATATTTATTTCAAACTGATACAGCATTGTTATTATAGAGATTGTTACAAGATTCCAGTGGCAACAAGCTGAATTTTTTTAACCTTTTTAGTTTTGTAATAGAAGGATGAATTTGGCATTAACTGCTGTTATTATTGTTATTGTTATTATTGTTATCAATTATTATTATTAATGACAGCATATGTTTTTTAATGACTGGTATCAAAGAATCATGTCATGAATTAATCTGATGACAAAAATCTAAAGCTGCATACTTAAACCAACTGAAATTTCACAGAATCACAGAATCAGAATTTGAGGTTGGAAGGGACCTCTGGAGGTCATCTGGCCCAACCCCCCTGCTCAGGCAGGGCCACCTAGAGCCAGTTACCCATGACTGTGTCTAAACAGGTTTTTAATATCTCTAAGGAGGGAGACTCTACAAGCTCCCTGGGCAAATTTGCTCTCCTTTAATAAATTTTGCCACTGTAAGTGTGCTGTTTAACACAATAGGGTAAAAAATAACTAAATAGCAGTAGCAGTAGCAGCAAAACTTGTGGATAAAGTATTAAAATGAATAAAATAGAATAAAAGCATTAAAATAAATAAAATAGAATTTAAAAATCCTTTAGCTGATACAGCTACTCCTAGGAATTTTTCAATCTATACCAACTAAAGAAGTTTTTCATCAGTACAAGATGTGTCCTCTCTGATAAGGTTTGTCAATATAGTTATACCACTGTAACTATTAAAGGCAGACACAACCCCAGTTCAAATGGGAGAAGGTAGGCGGTTGCAAGGGAATTTCAGCAAAGGACACCCCCACAAGAAGAAGCTTCTGGAGAGAGAACTGACGTGCCTTAGTCCCCTTGTTCTGAACTGTACAGAGCAAAAATATTTTGATGTAGGCACTGCCACTGTCAATGGGAACTTGAATCTCTAAGTCATAAAATGCAGTAGAGTGAAAGTCAGCAGCAAATGATCTTGACCAAAATTGGTTCTTTTGCCTTCATTCTGCAATAATTTTCTGCACAAGGATTTCCACCCCCAAAGCAGCTTTAAGCCACCTTTTCAGTTATTTTGGCATCAGTTTATGTGTAGAGTATTTCTTCGAGGCAGAGAAACCACTCCTGCTCAGTCTGAGGAGGGATGGGAAAACGTTGCTGAAATAAGCACAATGGGATGAGCAAGGTAGCCTTGGTGGGATTTATGTGTGTATAAGGATGTGCTTGCAAAAATGTGAATTGCTCTCTCCTTTTGCAATGCTGAGCATCCCAACACATCCATCAGCTTTGGTGCTGCTGATGCACCACCCAGTCTGGGCTGCGAGCAGATGCAGGCTCTGCAAACCGGGTAGCAGTGCACCTCTTCGGCAGCGCTGAAGCTTACAGCGTCACGGCAAAGCAAAAGGAATGGGTTTCCTTTGGTTATGTCATACGCTCATGGGGATTTAGCAGCAGCAGAGAAATAGAGCTGCTCTATTCTTAGTGCTAGCAGGACAGGTGACACAGCCACTAAAATGCTGTCATTTCTGTCACTAGCTGGCACCGCAGGCAACAAACACAACAGAGGCCAAGAATTAAATGAGAAGGAGAAAGGATCTTCCTTTCTGCAAGAGCCCTGCAGCCCTCCGCTTCCACGGACCGCGGCTGGGAGCGCGGGGTGAAGGGCGCTCACGGGGCAGCTGCCCCCCTGCCCCCCGGGTTTGCCTATTTGGCTCTTTCGGGAGCCATCCGCTGTTATTTTTCCCCTTGTGTATATGACGCAACAAGAGGCATAATCTAAGCATTACAAAATTCAGAAGAAACGCTCCTTAAAAAGAAATGTAGGGACAAACATCAGTAGTTTGATGAAAGGACAGATAGTTGTGTTCAGATCCTCTCTCTGAAATCGCAGGATACTTTTACAGCCCATATTGCTTCCGTGAAGCGCTCCCTGTTTATTGTTCTTGCACTTTTAGATTCACCTTTAAGGGTGTGAATCTTCACATCTGACTTTTGTCTCTCCAGTGTAGCTAACCCCACCTGAGTTAATCAACTAAACTCTCTTTGCAGTCAAAGAGAAGACACTGATGTTTGAGTCTGGTTCCACCCATCCTAAAGTATAACCTAAACCGGGTCAGATCAGCTGTATCTTAAAAGTCCCTGGTTTTACTTTGTTGCAGCTAGGGTTAAACTCAGCTGCCTACACATGGCCATGTAGTGCAAGATACCCAAGCTGACCTCAGGTTGCCTCTACAAAAGCACGTTGATCCTGTGTCACACCTGACAGCTTCATTTCTTCCATAGTGTAGGACATTTTGACAGCAATAAATATCCAAGCATCAGAAAAGGGGTGAAACCCTTTGTAGAGCTTAGTGAGTTACTTAGCTAGCTAAATGTGGGTATCTAAATACCTTTCCAGCTATCTTTTTCCTTGGATTGTATTGACTGGGGTATGGGTCTGTGACCAAAGTATAAGTGTCTGATGCCATTTGAGAATCCCTTGGCTATCCTGCCTGGACTCCAGCTGTAAGTCCCATGTTGTATCTGCCAGCAGATTTCTTGGATACTATGGACAGTCAGAAATGGCACTAGACACATACATTTTAGTAACTAAATCAACATATCAGATTCAGATCTGAATCCAATCCATAAAGTTAGCTGAGAAGAATGACATCCTAATTTCTTTCATGAAGGCTTAGTACAACGAAATATCTAATTAAGATGTCATGGAGGTGGTCTAACTTGTGATGAGGTAGATGGTGGCGATGATACATGCAAAACATAAATTAAAATACATTGACTTAAGATCCTGAGCTATTGTAACTTGTTTGAGAATTGTGAGACATTTGGAACTCTAATTGATGCTGAATCATGTTTCATTTTTCTTCCTTTTTTTTTTTTTTTTTTTTTTAATAATTCTGCAGTGGGATATTAGGTCAAGTTTTCAAACTTTTTTCAAAACTTACAAAAGTTAAAAAAAAAATTGTTTCCTGAAAGAGATGGAGTTGCCTGATCTTTTCAGTAAAGATCTCAAGGCTCACCAAAAAAACTGAGTGTTGAGAAAGCCAGTCATGAAAAATAGGTTTCATGTAATTAGGCAGTTGTGAATGAAATATGATGACTTGTAGCGCTTTTCAGAGCTTCCTATCAAATGCTAAACCTCAAATGCATCTCTTTCCAGCTAAAAGCCCTGAGACCCCATACCCACAAAACCACCCCTGTTTGTAAAGTAAAACTTCTGATTTTTCCCTGGTTCTTTACTTTTTTTTTAACAGCTCTAGAACTTTGGGATTTTACGATAAACTGTATTACCTGATACAATTCATTTTAAGTTTCCCTTCAGGTGTTAGATTTTTCAGTGAGTCAGAAATTTTCTGAGGAAGGTGTACATCATTGCTAAAATACAAAAGCTTAGATCTGTCCCGATCTTTCAGCATTGCACAAGCAAGCTTATGAATGCTGATCTATCTTTTAGTCGCACAAGGCCCTGAAACACCAAATTTTTACAAACACAGTTGGAAATCAATAAAACATTATATTAAAAAAGAACAAACAAACCACACCTGTCATGAACAACTTCTCTTAGATTAGCAAATGTGACGCCCACCTACAAGAGGGGCTGGAAGGAGGATCCAGGGAACTACAGGCCAGTCAGCCTGACCTCGATGCCGGGGAAGGTTATGGAGCAGATCATCCTGGGTGCCATCACACGGCACATAAAGGACAACCAGGTGATCAGG
>NW_009227523.1:0-22044 GCF_000690835.1 Fulmarus glacialis | reverse complement strand
CACCTGCTGACCGATGCCCAGCCAGACCCCAAGCAGCCCCCTCCCCCAGTTTATGTACTGAGCGTGACGTCATATGATATGGAATACCCCGTTGGCCAGTTGGGCCAGCTGTCCTGACTATGCTCCCTCCCAGCTTCTTGTGCACCTGGCAGAGCATGGGAAGCTGAAAAGTCCTTGACTAGCCTAAACACTACTTAGCAACAACTGAAACATTAGTGCATTATCAACATTCTTCTCATCCTAAATCCAAAACACAACGCTATACCAGCTACTAAGAAGAAAACTAACTCTATCCCAGCCGAAACTAGGACAGCTCCAATTCAGCATTTAATACAACCCTGACCTTGAAAGTAATGGTAAGAATTTCCATTAATGTCTACAGGAATTACATATGCATGCCATGGAGAGCATGAACCTCTAAATGCTTTTATTGTATGATTTAGAACCCCCTTAAACTGAGTATCATGGATTTTAGGGCCTAATTCCTCTTGCCTCACCCAGCCAAAACTCACATGAGGAAGAAAGGTTTGGACTCATAAAGTATACTGAATTAAAGCCCATAAAAGAAACCAATTGCATACGAGGGTAATTAAAATCCAATATGTTTCCACAGGGAAAATAAGAAGCCTCTTTACAAAAATTCACTGCCAACGGGAGCTAAAATTCCCTTTGAAGACATTCACTCTTTGCTTGAAGTATTTCTAACAGGCAATAAGAGAGGGAGTCATGAAACTTAATGCTTTCTTTCTTTTTCATATGTCAACCTCTTCTCCCCTCCCCTACTTTTCTCACTTTACTTTTTATTCTTTCAGAGCTATGAACACATACACAAACATGCACAATTTCCCCTCAAAGTATTACAGACAATTCTATTCTTTGATTTTCATCTCTGTTATAATCTGCTCCTCTTCCCCACAAAGCTACTTGTCAACAAATATATTTTTTTTCTCCATAATACAGTTCTATTTTGCAACCAAAGATTTGAGGAAACAAGAGAAGCATCACAATTGTGTTAAGTTTTCATTCTATTAATATATGCTAGACTGACATCTCATATTGCAGCACACAGTTGTGAAGACATCTAAAAGAGTGCAATTTCTCCTCATAAAGCAAAAGAATTCTGAACACCTCTATTTGGCTTTGAAACAAAAAACTCTAAAATGTCTGAGAAAACATGCATTTTATTGCAGATTATGTTAACCTGTCATTTCAGAAGAAAAAAGTTTTACTATCAAGTAAAGTTTTACTAGCACTCATTTTTATGTCAACCATTAATATTTTGTCTGCTGTTTCTACTTTGTCCTTTTCAAACATGACAGAGTTAGAGAAGGCCTAATTCATTTTCTCTTAAAAATGGTACCTTTTCACCATCTTTCAACTTTTTGAGCGCTCCAACATTACATTTGAAAGTTTTAGAAATATCTTCATCCTTCACAACATATCCTGAATGATTCATTTCCATAGAATTATATTCCCAACATCAATTTTTGTTACACTTGCAGCACAAGAAGCTCCTTTCATTACATGTCATGGATTTATGAAATTGATTATTTTTTAACCTTATTCATCATTGCACCCATAACTAATGGAAGTCACGATGTTGGAATAACAAAATTAAGCTTTTTCATAAGAGGTCCAACAGAAAAGTTCAAGATTAAGAAAACAATGCTTCTAGACTTCCTCTCATCCCCTCTTTAGGCAAAATGATCACAGAAGAACAGAAGTCATAAGAAATATTCAAGTCATTATCTACAAAATAGATCCAGCTATATCTGCACTAGCAAACATCAATAAAGCAAGATGTTTGTATGATGCAAAATTAATCAAGACTGTTCTCATGGTTTCATATCAACTAGTGCTTCCCTTAGTCCTTCACAGTATTGCCAACTCAGCACTAAGTCCTTGCATACTGGGACAAGTTTGGGCAATCGCAAGCAGGCACAACACCGAGCTCTGTGTACACTGACAGGCTGGCCAAGGCACATGCCCTCATCAGCCAGCTGGCTTTTACTTCTAGGCAGGACCTAACTGGTAATTGCCCTTCCACAAGTTAAAACCTCAGTTTTGGTTTCCCTTCAAGATTTTCTTAACTTTGTGTCCTCAAGCCTTCCATTAAATTTGGTTCAAACTGAACTGTGGTTTCAAGAACAGTTGATGAGCAGAACACACAGTTATATATATGTATATGACTCCTCTCTCAGCATGTGGAAGTAGGACAAAAAATTGACTGAAGGGAATTCATTAAAACCAGGTTTGGACAAATAAACTTGCTAATCTCTCTGTATAATGTTATCCTTAAGTCCCATCCTCAAAAACCATGCATCCACTCAGATGCCAGTGTGTCTACATGTTTCCATGCAATACTTCACATAAGCAAAATATCTGAGAACACGGTAACTATCTATTCACAAAAAACCATGAATCTTTCAGTTCGTTGGATATTTTAAAATATTAACAGTTTTGTTTTCTGTGAAATAACTTTACAAGCTGATGATAGCTACATCAAACCTCAAAAACCACGGAGGAGATAGCTGACACAGCACTAAAGACGACAATTTTTTGTTCCTGGAAACTGCATCTACGGACAGAATTTTCAAACACCAGCCATGTGAGACAAGATAGAATTTGCACATATGCATATCTCATGAGCATGGCAAAGAAAAACAAACAACTGCGGTGTTGCTGCACCTAAGCAGCCCTGTGAGTTGCTATTTATAACCTCCCCCTTTTCTCCAAATTACTGTTCCAAAGAGTAACTCAAACACATATTTTACTTTGCCTTTACCTTCAACATCACACAGACCAATGAGGGAAGTAATGAAAACGCATTCTTTACTGCCAATAATATGATGCTTTCCAACCACATTCTTCATCGTTTTCCAAACTGTAGTAATTCCTGAATGAATTCGGCCCATACCATCTCTGGACAGACTCGAACCGATTCACGAGGAAAGGCGGAAACATTCTAGATAACATGCCACGTTCCATCCACTCAATGCCTAATGGGTTGGCACTACCTGTCCCTTTCTGTAAAGAAAGGCTTAGGGAACCTCACAGCACTAATTAGCTCAGCATTTATCCTCAGCAATCTAATAATATCAGTGGAAAAAAACATTACCACCTCAAACCTCAGCTTGTTGGGACTCCTCCCTTTTTACCTAAAAAAAAAAGCTCTATGCAAAGTAGCTAATGCATCTCCAGATTAATCTGCTGGTTGGAGAGGAAAAAATAGCAATAGTAGAGGGGCCACATAACTTAAAAGTATGCTATAGCTGCACACTAGACCAGGCAGCTCTTTCATCTAATCCCTCTGATATCTTCTAGCCATGTTCAGTACAAGGTTCCCTCCAGTTAAAGAGCATATTCAGTATCACTGGTCATTCCCATTCCAATATGCTGTTAGTTCTTACACAACATAAATCTTAAAAGCAGGCTAAGAAAGCAAAAGCTTTCTTGTGAATATGTGTGCTACTGAGAATTAGCTTTAGAACGATCACTGACATGCAGTGCAACCACCATTGTTACCCAGCATACATATAGGAACAAATGCAATGCAAAATTTAGGAAATGGAAAATATATAAGGCTCCAGGATTCCAGGATTATGGATTTCATTAAGCCTATGTGATTTACCCAGAAAACGTGAATCTTAAAACAGAAAAAAAACCATAAGAAAAATAGGAAAAAAAAAAAAGGAATACAAAAAGAATTTGGGTAGCAAACACTGGGATATTTCATTGCCCTATTTTAGTCATACTTAGTAGCACACATATGATCCTATTTCTAACAACCTTAAAAAGAATATTCCCTTTAAAGGACCTAAAATTCAATTCTCTGCTTTATTTTTATAACTAGTATCATTTCCTCTTTGTCTCTTATATCCCCCACTTATCTGTTTGAAAGTGATCTACGGTAATACTAACAAGTCAACAAGGAGCACATAAACTGGAAGAGGACAAAAACAAATTAAGATATTCATGAAGAAAAAAGGAAGGTATGTTTTCATTATCCTCGCTCCTTGAAAGAGTAATACACTTCGATTATTTTTGCCCAATGTGTCCCCTCCAAGGAGCCACAAAAGTTTATGAACATGACAGAAATTATGTGTCTCTCGAAATCCTTCAAGGCGACTGATAACTACTTACTGAGAAATCTGATGCTTCAAAAGCCTGATGATCAGAAAAAAAAGAATATATCGCTCAGATCGTACAGAGAAGCCAGAAAGTTCCAAATTGGAAGCAATCTTCAAATGAGGATACATGTCTTTATACAGTATTGTAAATATAAATGTGTGCCCCATATGAGCTTTCTGTGGCATATTTATCATTCCTCTAGAGGCACACCAACTCAGGGAATGGCTGTTATACTGTTAAAAACAATAACCTGGAACAAGATTTTTAATTTCATCCAGTCAAATGTCGTTAATAAACAAATGGACACCTGCAAAAAATGTTTACTGCAAAACATTACTTAGCACTTTACGTAGTCGAGACTCATATTCCATCTATCCCAGCTTGCTGAGGCCAGCAGATCAGCAGTGAACTGCCTGCAGTGTGAGCTCACGACAAAGCCAAAACCCTGCAGCTGACTCTTTGTGCTACTTGACGTACAAGAGTCGCCTTGCCAGAACTTAGTATGCTTACATTGTGTATTAATTTGTAAACAGTGGATACTAAGCCATATATATTGTCACATTTCCTGAAGGCTCTACTAGGAGAGAAAAGCCTTTAATGTCTCTGCTGAAGATCGCTCTGTACAATTATTCAATGGCAGCCTTAATCATTCCAGTCAACCAGTCATACAAAACACATCCCTACCCCTGCCAGCACCACACGCTTCTGGGGCTATGTTAGTCAAGTGTTAGTTGCTGTACCCTCTGTGTCCACTTTCTTTTGAAGCAGGGGCAGCATTTCACTTACAAAAGCCAGCAGCCTAACCAGAAGCATGAGTAAACTTTAGCCCAAGTTCAATTATCAGCCATAAAAATGGAAGTTTGCTTTCCTGCTTTGAAAGGAAGACTAAAATTCACCAGGTGGATGTTAAAAAAACAAAAGCCATTTTCTTTTGGCCCAATGGACAAAAAATGCTAGTAGCTTTAGGTAAGTCTGAGTCCATAACTGCTCACTGTTCTATGTTTGAACCGCAACAGTGGGGGGAAAAAATTTCAAAGTCATTACAAATTTATTAAGAGTATATCTGCTCTGCCTTCATGCTCCTGGAACAGTTATTACTGAAACATCAATAAAGACAAAACATATAGGTTGTGATTGGATTTCTGTGGCCCAGCAAGAAAAGTTTAGAGAATGTAAACTGGTGTGTCTCCTCCAATGACTGGCTTCTTTCACCCCCAGCCACTTTATATAAATTCTGATTTTGCACTTATGCTTTCTGATTTTCACCATAAAATGCAAATTCCTCACAATCAAATCAGCAAATCTATCTGGCCTTTCCACCTCGGTTCCCATCATGACTACTTACTGACCTTGCATGTCATACTTTCAACCTCTTACTTTCATATATTCCCCACACACACACTTGCACTTTCTTGTCTTCCTCTCCATCTACCCAGTCCCACGTTCCCTCCCCTCTGCCAATATCTCTATCTGAAGAAAAGTCCAGGCCTCACAAGTAAAGTACTGAGCAGCTACAACATCTAGGAGTTCACCACACTCAGCTCACCACCTCGCTGGCACAGCAACCTCACCAAAGTTTAGACCGAGTACAACATCTACAAAAGGAAAAACAAGCAAAAAACCCAAACCACAGCACCCCCCCAACACAAACACCACACTGCTTAAGCCCTACAAGCCTTACCATCTCACAGCTGTCACTCAGAACAGAGAACCAGGAGCGCTGCCAAATCAGTGGATTTTGGAGCAGAGGGGGAAGGAGAGTGGAGCAGAAACAAGGTTGTGGCAAATCTCACTAGTAGCAACTGTAACCTTTCAGCTCTTTTTTCTTTTTTTTTTTGCAAAAGACGCCAAACCAAGAGCAAATGCACCCCATACAATTCACAGTCAAGTGCCCCGGACCCGCTTCCCCCCGCCGCCACCTCGCTCATGGGGCGATGAGGTGCCGCACACGAGCCACGCTTCCTCTTGCCACACCAGAAGGAGTGGTGGAAGAAACAGGTGCCCATGAACAGCACGAGCACACCTGCGCTTGGCACCAGGCTGACCGGCCTGACCAGCCCAAAACCTCCCCTCCTCTCCACCCCAAAACTGATCCTGAGACAGGATAAGGCTCAACGTATTCAAGTGGCCATGACAGGGCATTCTGTCGAAGTCAGTTTGTCACGCGGGGAGTGGGCACCCATGTTGTGGAGCTAGTGAGAGAGGCACCAGGGTCATAGAATCATAGAATGGTTTGAGTTGGAAGAACCTTAAAGATCATCTAGTTCCAAGATGGACGCATCTCCCACTAGACCAGGTTGCTCAAAGTCCCACACAACGTGGCCTTGAACGCTTCCAGGGAGGGGGCATGCACAACTTCTCTGGGCAACCAGTGTCTCACCACCCTCACAGTAAAGAATTTCTTCCTAATATCTAATCTAAATCTACCCTTTTTTAATCTAAAACCGTTACCCCTCACCCTATCACTACACTCCCTGATAAAGACTCCCTCCTCATCTTTCCTGTAGGCCCCCTTTAAGTACTGGAAGGCTGCTATAAGGTCTTACTGGAGCCTTCTCTTCCCTAGGCTAAACAACCCCAACTCTCTCAGCCTGTCCCCACAGGAGAGGTGCTCCAGCCCCCTGATCATTTTTGTGGCCCTCCTCTGGACCCGCTCCAACAGGTCCATGTCCTTCTTATGCTGGGGGGCCCAGAGCTGGACAGAATACTCCAGGTGGGGTCTCACGAGAGTAGAGGGGGAGAATCACTTCCCTCGACCTGCTGGCCACGCTGCTTTTGATGCAGCCCAGGATATGGTTGGCTTTCTGGGCTGCAAGCACACATTACTGGCTCATGTCCAATTTTTTTGTCCCCCAGTATCCCCAAGCCCTTCTCTGCAGGGCTGTTCTCAATCCATCCATCTCCCAGTCTGTATTGGTACTGGGGATTGCCCCAACCCATGTGTAGGACCTTGCACCTGGCCTGTTGAACCTCATGAGTTTTGCACGGGCCCCCTCCTCAAGCCTGTTAAGGTCCCTCTAGCTGGCATCCCTTCCCTCTAGAGTATAAATCACACCACTCAGCTTGGTGTCATCTGCAAACTTGCTGAGGGTGCACTTGATCCCACTGTCCATGTGCCAGACAAAGATCATATGTCATGACAAAGATCGTGAGGGTACAGGTGAGTCCCCCAGGGACTGAGGGAAAGATGCGTTCAAATATAAATGAATAAATTTTTGGAGAGGGGAGAGCAGCGGGCCAGGAGGGAGAATGGCAGAATACACTGTTAAAAAAAAAAGAAACATGTGATCAGCATGGTTGATAAGCAAATTAAGCTGCTGGGAATAATGGTTGAATTCCTAGGGCTGCTGGCCATGCTAATGCATCGTTCCTAGTATCTGCGGGCTCGTCTCCAGATTTTGATCATCCCTAGCATTTGCTTCATGGGAAGAGGTAAAAGGCTCAAATCAGAGACATCTGCTACAATCATTGAGTACCTTGTTTACTAAATCCAACAAGAGGAAAAGCCTGCAGTAGCTCAGCTGTTCTTTTTCTGTCATAATTGGGAAACAGTATTTGATTTCATGGGACACAAAGAAAACAAGGGAAGTCTGAGACATCAAAATGCAAGACTCTAGTAAGAGCTGAGTTCAGGAATTTTTTTTTTCTTGTTCCCGTAGAGCAGGTTACAAGGTGGGAAACAAGCATATCAACATGTCTGAATTTCAGTTTTTGAAGAAAGGCAAACCAACAGCTAGCTATTGAAATTATATGCTTACATCTGACCTGAGAAGTTGGTGGTATTTTTGGTCTTACTTCTCCTAAATTCAGTTAGCTTTGAGCCTCTTGCAATATGCAATTATAACACAAAAACCCCCAAATTCTCTAATCTGGAACCAGTGTTTTTCCCCCACCTTCCAGCTGTACTCTGTCATGCCAAAAATGAAACAAGTATGAAACCAGCTCCACAGT
Organism: Fulmarus glacialis; assembly: GCF_000690835.1. Taxonomy (NCBI): domain Eukaryota; kingdom Metazoa; phylum Chordata; class Aves; order Procellariiformes; family Procellariidae; genus Fulmarus; species Fulmarus glacialis. Next base: position 13,962 of record NW_009227523.1, on the reverse strand, counting down.
TTAGTACCATATATAAAATGAAAAGGTGAAGTATTAGGCCACGATAAAATTCCAAAACAAGCTTATATAAGAAACTGTTGCAGGCCTGAATGGTTTGGATGATATTTCTGTTACACCAAGAGCCCTATTGGGGGCACACACAAATAAGCTTTTACCAGGATATTCTTCCCTCACTGTTCCTCAAAAGATGTAATGATTATTTTTCTGTGGGTTTTGTTTGTTTATATGTTTTTCTCCCGTCTCTTAATACCCATACAGAACTTCAAGTAGAAACAGGCCTACTCTTTTAAATTTGCGTGATGGGAAACATGGATTAATTAAAACTAAAAGACAGGAAAAATCACTTGTGAGGGGAATGGGGGAGAACTCATGCATGTACATATACACTTGAAACTCAAGTTTTTTGTTGAGAGTAAGCTAAGAGTTCTTGACCTGAACCTGAGAAAAAGGACATGCTGTCGCTCCAGGTGTTCAATTAAGCATCACACACTGAAGCAGGAAAACTGGATAGAAGGTGATCTCTCTCAAAGCAACTGAGTTCAAATGATGAGGGACTTTTGCTTCTCTTGATGGAATAAAAGAAATCCAAAGGGACAGATTTTAAAGATTTTTAGGAATTTCCATATACTCTAGATTACAGGAGCAAAAATAAATATGCAGTCCAAAAAAGACCACAACTCTTTCTGCATTGTTGTACAGAAAACTCCTAAAACCCCAGCTCCTTCTGGGGCTGAACTATCAAGTAGATCATTAAAAAGATCTAGGTTAAAATAATCTCCATGACCAACAGACACTATTTCCTGTGTTGCGGGGAGGCAAGGGGAGGTATAAAAGTTGAAAACTCTCAGACCAGATCATTTAAGTGAGAGTGGTCTCTGAACAGCACCCACAGATACTTTACAAATACAAACACCACCATATCCACCTTCAAAACTAGTTGTGGGTTTCTTTAAAAAAACAAAACAAAACAAAACAAACCCCTCAAAAACCCCACAAAACAAAAAAAACCAACATCGCAGCAGTCAATGTCATTCTGAGAACAGAACAGAAGAACAAAAGCAATAGCTGCCAAAAACATGTAATTACATCTTAAGTTCCCTAAGAACTCTAAACAGACAACAAAACATCTACAGAAAGTGTTATTCCAGATGGTAGTTAGACTCCTGACAGCTTTAGCATACTCCTCCTTACCAAATAAAAAAGAAGCCTAAATACGAAAAAGATCCAAAATCAGGCAATGGGGAAACCTTCTCAGTTTTAACTTCTTTAAACTGAATTTGCAGGGTTTCTCCCCACTTTCCCTTTGAATAGGGAATAAGGTGCTTTTCATACATGACTGCAAAAAATTAAATGTGCACTTCCAACACCTGCTGGGAGGGAATATTATACTCAAAATCTCGTTATGGATAGAAGTGAGCACATCATATATGTAGAGCCGAGAATTTATTATCAGTCTAGTTAATATTTTGGCATTCTATTAGTCCAAATTATCTAATATAGAAAAGTCACAATGATTAAAATTGTTATACATATATTTATGTATGCCTATATTAAAAAAGACCTTCCTAGTCCTTTCTTTCTATGTTATGCCCGTGCTCCTGAAGCCCATTTGGATCTGACGGTCAACAGTGTTCCCCAAGCAGAGAGGTGGGGGGTGTCACAGACACTCATCAATGTCCTCAGGTCTCACTAGGAGGGGTGTGATGCTGGTGGTGGGGTCCCTTCCTTTCCAGTGCCAGGGTCCACTTGGATTTCTTTGCATACATTTGCATACTATGGCTTGCTCCCTTCCCCCTGCTCCCAGGGAAGAGGTGAAATCTTCCCTGCAGCCCCCCAATACCCCCGGGGGCCGTTTGTCCGGCAAGGACTGCCCGGGGCTGCCAGCCCCTTCCCCGGGGGCACTCACAGAGCTGGAGCTCAGACAGGCTGGCTGGAGGTCAGACGGGCTGGGCAATGGGCGCTTGGCCACCGGGCGCCTGGTAAACCCAGCTCAGCCCCGCTCAGGCCAAGGGCAGCCCAGCCACCCCCGGGACCTGACACAGCCTAATATTTGCCCCAAGCAGTGGTAACACCATTTTTACTGGGTTGTAGAACATGAGCCTCTTGTTGGGGTGGAGTAATTTTGGTCATATTGCCTCTACCTATCTGTATAAGGCCACTAACCTGTTCTTTGGGTGCAGGATATCAGGGAAGATAATTTTGTCTGGCATTAGAGAGATTCATACCATTTCATGTGGCAGGAAGTGTATGTACTATTGTCTTTTGTTCATTTGTTCATTTTCTCTGGATTATTTTATGACAATATTGAAACACAGAAGGAAAGAAGACTGGGAAAAGAAACACATAAGCAGAATCCTGACAAACTCCAGAGCACAGGAGAAGAAAGCTTGGAACAGAGGTACTGAACAAAATATATTTAACATGTTTTTGCTTTTTTAGATTACACATAGCTACCTGCTTTAATAGATTTATTCTAGAGATGTTCTCAGGTACGATTCATCTGCTAAATAAAGAGATTGGCACCATTTGAAATTTGTGCTTATAGACGTGACCAGCTGGGGAGCTGTAATTTATATTTCACTGTCTGAACTAGTTTCAGTGCCTGTTTGCCAGACTTTAAGGTTGCTCAGGATTATCGGTCTCTCACTTTCACACTAGTTCAGTAAGAGACTTAATCAGTCATTGTCCCATTGGCTTCAATAGGATTTACTGCTTAAATTAGGCAGATGCTTAAGACTCTAATTCAGCAAGGTGTTTAATCATTAGAACCTGCTTGTCAAAATAGTATCCCTAACGGCAACAGTGATTAAGCACTTATTTAAACTCTTAAATATATATTTAATTTTAAATTCATTATTTTAGTAATGTGCTGAATCGGAAGGAACATAAGCATATGCTTAAACTCATGCTACGTGCTTTGCTGCATGGATTTCATATTCTTTGAAATATTAAATTAACCAGCTAGTAGAAGAATTTGTGAACTCTTTCATCCTTTTTCCTATTATTAGTCTCATCAGGAAATGAGTTATATATACATACACATACATAGAAGCTTCAGTTAAAGGGGAAAAAATCCTACATTTTTTATTAGTAATAGAAGAGGTATTTGATTAGCATTTTGGCATAGAAGAAGAGCCCTTTACACTGTTATGAAGGTGTTCATAAAATAGGTGAAAAAGAAAACTTGGAAAGACTATAAAATGTTATTACCATGATGAACTTACTTGAACAGAGATGAAAGTCAGCTCAAAGTTATCAAAACTTTGAAGAACTGCAGCACTGCACAAATATCTATTTTTAATTAAAATGGTATATAGGGGGAGAAAAATGCAATTCACTCAGTATTTATCACAGCTCTGATGATCAAAGTTTTAAAATGCTCGCTCACTTGAAATGCCTTCATTTTAGAATTACTGTATGGTGACAAGGACTGATCAACAGGCTTCTGGGCATCCATACTTCCTCCTGCTTTGTTTGTTAGTATGAATGCTCAACTCCTACTGGACATCAGATCAAAACATATCACTGATGTCACTGCATGTAAGCTTAAGTATCCAATAGGTTTATATATGATATTTTATTAATTATCTGTTTATTAGATAACATAGAAACATTCCAACATAAAAAAGGGTGCAAGAGTATTCTTAGTCATACTTTAGATGCCTTTCTGAGTAGTGGCTTGAGCAGTTTCCTAAGTGGAGGTAATCTCCCAAAATGGACATAAGGCCAGAAGAACTTGCTTCAATAAATGTAAGCTAGCTGTCACTGGAAGCAATAATATAATGATTTGGAATCCAATAACCTGAGAGTTTGTTTACCTTTCTCAGAGACACTGCCACATTTGCGATCAAGGAATACAAACTAGCTAGTTTCAAAGTAAACAAGATACAAGGCTGGAAGGGTCTCTGGGACACATTAGTTAGGGAGTACTCTTTGTTCTTTGTATAAAATCTCCTTTTATACCTACTTTGTTAAGACTGCTGAGCAGCATATGATCTGCAGGAGCAAAGATTTTTTTTTTTTCTTTTTCATTTGTGAAAAGACTGAAGATGCAATTTGAAAATGAGAACAGTTTTTAAAAGCTACTTAAGCAGAAATTTACACAAATGAGGTTTTTAAGATGCAAATGATCAGAAGAGCAACAACAAAATATAATATCTCTCCTTCGTGCCAGGTCAGATGAAGTGTATTTACTGAGGTGACACAAGTTAATAATATATATTTATCAGGATATAACATGACAGCAATAGTACTTGTTACATTGCACCTTGGAATTACCATAATTTCTAATTTTTTTGCTGGGATGCCATATCTCACTAGTATCAGGATTTGTATCAACAACTTGATATGACATGAATTCCTTTTCATGTAAAACCATGTACAATTTAAAATTTAAAAGTAGACAGTTCACAGATTTTTGAACTTGAATCCCAACAAATAATAATGTATGGATGAAGACATAGCAGTAAAATGCACAATTACACCTTGTCAAAACTGGACCAAGCTCTTAATAAATGGACCTTTTTTTTTGAGACATGTATAAACAGTTATCTAATACAATGGGGCTTACCTAGCTGCAATATAGCTTACCTAGCCTCCATGCACTACCAGAGCATAAACATACGACAATAGTAAAAGTTATTCATTTTTGACTGTGGCATCAAAATCTTTCTCCTTTAAAGACTTAGACTCTAAATGCTGAATTCAAGAAGCAATAATGAGTTTGAAACTACCACCATAAGCACAAGAAGAAAGACAAGAACTCTTCTAAACTAATATACATTTCAATTTTTGTTGATAAGGAAAGTTGAATCCTACCAGGAAAAGCCCAAATTTATTTTTGCTTATTCATGCCAATGAATACTGACAGATATAATTCTTAGTCAGTTTGTAATTTATGTCTCAACCTGTAGACAGTTACCAATTTAGAGTTCTAAATATTAAGTCAGCAAAGAAGGAAGTCTTCTATATACTTTCAAGTATTTGCAGATGTTTTTATATTTTGACACTTAACTAATAAATTGCTTGAGTAGCAAACGCATTTGCAACTCATCTCTGTCAAAACCAAAGTAGACAGTAGCAGAACCAAAGCCATGATCACTGAAGTACTGTTTTCTGTGGTTGTCCATATTACCTCCAGCAACATTGTTGCAATAAAACATCTCAACTGAGATGCTCCTGAAAAGCTATGTCTGAATTATTCTGGGAAGTTCAGCACTGAGATGTCGTTGGCACAGACTGATTCGGAAGGTGACTACTGTTCACTTTGCCATTAGGTTAGTGCAATTTTCTCTTATTTTCTTGTTCCCCCATTTAATTTTCTGGAAAATGTTACAATAGCTCCATTAACGTTAAATTTCTGAATTTTGAAGAGCAAAGATACAAACCCAGATGCTTTTCTGAACCAATTTCTCAGAATATTTTTGAGGTCTGGTTATGTCATCTCTAGTTTTGTCTTAAAACCACATGAAAGTTTCTTGTAATTTGAACATTTTGCATTGGCTTCTTATAATTGTATTTGTAATAATATACCTTCTATTCATGGAAAAGAAAGTGAAACAAACATCTTCAGAATTTCATCTTTGATTTCTGTCTTGTCTGAGTAAGCGTTTAAGCTTCATTATTTTTCAGATATCTTTTCATTCTTCAGAAGTAAAAAAAAAATCAGCAGATTTTTTTCCAACTGTGTAGATAGGGGAAAAAAAAAAAAAAAAGTGAAAATGCAGCTAGCAAGAAGGCATGTGAAGGCATTTACATGAGTCAGAAATGTGCCCTTGCATCAAAGGCAGCAAATGGTATCCTGGGCTGCATTAGGCAAAGCATTGCCAGCAGGTGGAAGGAGGTGATCCTTCCTCTCTACTCAGCACTGGTGAGGCCACACCTGGAGCGCTGTGTCCAGTTCTGGGCTCCCCAGTGCAAGAGAGACATGGGCATACTGGAGAGAATCCAATGAAAGGCCACAAAGATGATTAAGGAACCAGAGCCACCTCTCCCAAGAGGAAAGGCTGAGAGATCTGGCACTGTTCAGCCTGGAGAAGAGAAGGCTTAGGGGGATCTTATCAATGTATATAAGTACCTGAAGGAAGGCTACGAAGAGGACAGAGCCATGCTCTTTTCAGTGGTGCCCAGTGACAGGACAAGAGTCAATGGGCAGAAACTGAAACACGGGAGGCTCTGTCTGAACATAGGGAGACACTTTCTTCACTGTGAGGGTGACCGAGCACTGACACAGGTTGCCCAGAGAGATTGTGGAGTCTCCCTCCCTGAAGATATTCAAAAGCCTTCTGGACATGGTCCTGGGCATGGTGGCTCTAGGTGCTTGAGCAGGGGGTTGGATCAGATGACCTCCAGAGGTACCTTTCAACCTCAACCATTCTGTGATTCTGTAAATGGGCTTTTTACTATTTTATACGTAATGCTCCATCATTTACAGGTGTATGATTTTTCAATGACACCCTGTATCCTCTTAGAATAATTTTTTTTTTAAAAAAAGTTGAAAAGCTAAAAAGCTACATCAATACTTGCAGATGGGTTGTTCAGATGCACGGTTTCTGTGCTGAGCTATTTTATACAGCAGAATAACACAAAACTATAAACTGCTGGAAGGCCTCTGAACTTCAGAATTCCATCAGCATTATAAGAAGCTGATGACTTGATATGTAGTGCTTAACTTATTACTAATGTCAGCCAAACACGCGAGATAAATCACTCCAACAGCTGTATTTATAAAAGGAAAACGAAAACATGGCTGTGAAAGGAACTAAATTGAATTCCTTCACAAAATGCAATGAGCTGCAAAATCCACTTTTTGAGGTTTTCAGCCTAAGAAAATTTACCATCATAAGCTTTTGCAGGACAGGATGAAGAAATTGCATATACTAGCATTAGTTTGATGACGTTCACAAATTTGAATTCCTGTTATTCCACCAAACTTTTTAAACATTAGAGTATTTTTATTATAAAATTCTGGATCTTTGCCAACAACCTCCTTTTCCTCATACTTTTTACATGAATACTTTTGCTTTTTTCCTGATACTTTTTCGGCAGCATCCTTTTACAATCTATCCTCAAACTAACATTAGATTTTGGAAAACTGCTTACCGACATTTCAACTGCACTGCAATAACTAGTCCACTTCCAGTACTGTGATTATGTATGCCCACTTCTGCCAGCATTCATATAGCCTTCAACGAAGTCTCCACAGGGCAAAAATGGGAAGGAACAAACATTCCTACAATTCCTACCTACAGTCCAGGATTATAACAAAATTTTCATTAACGTGATGCCTCTCATCTCTTTCTGCCTATTCCACCTATTTAGCTTAGTATCACTAGCTTTACACCTCCTCCCTGATAAACGAGGTGGAAATTATTGTTTCCATATAGTGCATGGGTTTTTGTCTGTTTTGTTTTAATTCCCCTTTCACTCAGGAAACTGTCTGTAATTATACAAGTTTCATCTAAGACAGTCTGTATGACAAGCTATGCTTCCCTTCAACTTTCAGAGTATAAGATACCCATAAAGCAAGTTTCAGATACACAAATTTCTAAGGGTTTTCATTATTGGTCATTCACCTTGAGATGTGTAGATTATACATTATGAAAAAAGAATATCCACACTCATCTTTAACTAGATAATTTGTATTATCTAGCAGCAAAATGTAATAAAACTGTGTGACAGCATAAGAATGTAATTGTTCTGTTATTCTAGGTCTTTTTAATCAAAATGGGTTTGGTTTTTTTTCAGCCCTAACATATTCCTATCCTAGTATTAGGGGCACTGGGCAATCAAATGTATACACATATATGAATCAAATGTATACACATATATGACCACACAAACATACACACTCCAACAGACGTGCTTTGTAGAACAGTCTTAGTAATGTGCTAAAGTAGAGAGCGGTTACTGAGCCCTGAGTAAAATCTGAAGTCAGACAACTAGCAGACTGTTCCAGCGTTTCAGGTATATCTCTCCTGACCTTCAGGTTTAGGCCTTTGCTCAGGGACAAGCTTTTAGTTCATCTCCTTTAAGAATGATTCGCAGAGGTCCGAGCCTCAGTCACTGCACATTTCCAAAAGAAGTCTATTCCTCTCTGCTGTCCTGTTTTGAGTCCAAGCCTAGTTGTACACATTTATTTATTTTTAACCTTGGCAGATATTTAATTTTCACCATTACCTGTAGTTGCACAAACTATCGCTTATCAAAGAAGAGGGTGGGGGGAAGAGGAAAAGAAGGGAGAAGGAGAAGGCATCTAAAATTGTATCTGCTCCACAGAGCCAAAAGACATTATACCCTCATTTGAACAGGACTGTGATAGCAAGCCTGTGTATGGTACATGACTTGTCTTCCCTCATCAGCATTCCTCAGTTTGACACTAATGTATCTTAACAAGGATAGCCAGTAGTTGTGTAAAAATAAAGAGAGATTTGGCAAAGGACTGCAGTTGTCAATAAAATCTTATAAGTGACTCAAGGTTACTGTGTCAAATAACACACTTCAGATAGTGTAGAACTGCAAGTTGACATGGAGAAGACAAACACTTTTTCAGAGCCCCTTCCTTGCCTACTTTTAAAGACAGATTCCAGACAGCTTTCAAACTGGGTGTTTTGAAATCTAAACACCAAAGTATCACATTTCCGTTGCCTATATCATTTCTACCTGTGGACAGAGTAAATTTAAGGATTCAGAGAAATCATACTTCGTTCAAAGCTAAGATGAGTATCTGTTGTGCCACATAGGCATAACCTCAAAATGTGTATCTACTCCACCACTATTAAAAATAAACAAATGAATGAAAGAGATTAAAAATATAGAAAAGGGATACTGAATGCCAGGGGCAAAATAACAATGTTTCCACATTTTAGTCTGAAGACATGAGAAATATATAAGTAAACAGTAGAAATTTCAGTAGTATATTACTTTTAATTACACAATAACAACAGAGGCTCCAGCTGGAATTTGGTTACGGTTGTTCACATGACAGACTTGGAATAAGACTTAAGATGAAAAAGAAACTGGTTGGTAGAAATAAGCTACAGGTAGAGGAAAGAACAAGAGAAGGTAAGAGCTGAAAATAAAAACTATAGCATAGAATAACACAGGCAACTTGTGTATAAACTGAATAAAGCATCTCTGTCTTAGTATATGAATTAAATACAGGAAAGTCAAAACTATTTATAAGGATATTGACTCAGTAAAAGAACCATCATTAAGACTCATTTGTCATAGTTATTCTGGTCACTATGGCCATATGGAAAGTTGAGACCTTGAAAACCATCAAAGTATATTATCACTGCTATTCTTGTCTAGACTTATTGGTCTAAGCAGCTGTATATATATGTGATTACTTTTTAGATTTAATTTTTATAGTCAAACTATGAACAGATGCACAGCTCCTAAAAAAGCCTAGGGTGAATGTCTTGGGTGGGGGGATGACACCAATATGCTATTAATAAATTCTGCTGCATCTATTGGCAGCTTGGAACACTGAAAAAACCTGCAAATATCTGAGAATAAAGGTGAGTTTTGAATTATATATGTTAAAGGTTGGCAAATAAGCCCACATTATCACTATTCCGTTAAAGAACAACATCATCCACATTTGGAGAAAAGAAGTACTATATCTCTGTGACATATACGTGAAAATATGTAACTGGATTCAGGAACTTAGGATACATGAGAAGTGTTACATGTTAATTCCTCCTGAGAGATTTGGTATAGCTAGCAGCAGCTGTTTCATCAAAACAAGCATTTTGGAAATTAAGAAAAAAAAAAAAACCCATGTAACAAGTCTTTGTAGCATTTTAGCAACCTAATAAGAAACCCAGCAGTTGTTAAAACAAAGCTGGTTTTGAAATACAAAAATCATTTGTAAAGAGATACTTAAAATAATCTCCTGTGTTGTTGTATTTTTCTCCCTGAAAAGCTGTTATTTCTGATTACAGAAAGAAAAAAACAATGAAAACAACCTGCTCTTATCTTGAAAGGAAAAAAAAAAAAACACCCCACAGTTAAAAAAGGCCATTCAAATTCATTTTTTCTGCTTATTATTTTAGGTGATGTTTTGCAAAATGTCTACTGGTTAAAAAAGAAAAAAACACATTCTGGTATATTATAAGTAGCTTTAAACATATGTTCTGCTTGTACTAAGCAGCCCAGCTCATCAAATACCTGTAAGTTGTTGGCAAACACTTCATTTCAGAGCAACGTATATTAGAACACACTATTAATCTCATGTTTTTGAACAATAAGTAGATGTTCTTTTATATTGTAGCCCTGATCAATTCAAAAGACAAAAGGGAAAACATTCATCAAATAAATTATTCATTAGAAATTAGTCACCAAATACTAAGAGTAGAGGGCCTATATATATGTTTATGGCTAGTTTATAAGGGCATTGAAATGTTGAAAGTGTCTCTGGAAACTCTTGAAATTAAAAGATGAGTTTATGTATTTTACAAATAGATGGGGAATTTTAAGCCATATAGCTGGAGACACTTGGCTTAGGGTTACTTACATATGTGTATATTTCCTTTATAACATACTCTTCATTCTAGTATTTTTCTTTCTGGAAGTTACCATTGGCTAAATTATCCTGTTAAAAAAAAATTGAACAGGGAAAGCAAGACACACAAAAGCTCCTTTCTGCATTCTTTTATTTCAATGACATTTGAATATGCCATTTGGAAAATGGGATAGAAGATCTAGACTGTGAATAGGATTTGCACTGAATTTCAGAATATATATTAAATATTCTAGAATCATCTTAAAACCTAGAGAGGAAAACTTCACCATTAAACTGCTGTACAAATACACATTTTCATTTAATCTTCCTCATACTGCAGATTAAAATTTATAAAAGTTCATTAGTAGCCAGTAAACTCTTAGACTGTGCCAAATTGTTGCTGTGTGACCTCTGTGGTGTGACTACTGATCAGGACTTTTAAGTGAGAGCAAACAGAAAAACTATATAATTGTATATATGTAGACATATACCCATATATATATGTACATCCATACACACACACGCATGTGTGTGTATATATATATACACACATAGTTTCTCAAGTCTTTCTTCTTGATGAACTACTACTCAGCTGAGGGAAAAAAAGCAGACCTAACAGCAGGTTATACAGTCAGAACTGACTGCCTGGTTATATAGTCAGGACCGACTGCCTGCTGGAGCAAGCACACAGTAGGACCAAATACTAAATAAGAGAGGAATCAACAAAAATTTTTAAACCAGAGAAAGGAAAATAGTAGGTTACATAAGTAAAACATTAAATATAAGCCACTTCCAAAATTATTTTATTGGAAGGGTTCACACCACAAATATTAAATGAAATCTAGAAATTTTACTTGAGAATACAGTCCTGTTAACATGCATGATGAATTAATATTAATACATGTTTTCTCTCCTTCTATTCTTGGAGAATTCATTTTCTTCCAGTAGATCAAAACCACTTAATAGAAAAACCATCCGCCTCTATATGTGGTAAACCACTTAATTCTCTTTATGGATCTCTCTACCTAAAGAGAAAATAGTTTGATGTTCCTGAATTCAGGCTGTATTTTATTTTTTAATCTTTTTCTCTCCCTACTTGTATTTTATCAGATGTTTTAACTTTAGGATTTCACAGAGTCCCAATGGACATACACAGATTTTTTAAAAAGTCATTAAATTCTTTGTTTTTCCCTTGGAGGCCAGGGGTTCAAGTTTTTCTTGGACCTACTACAATTATAGGATTGCCATTAACATGATCTTCATATCAGAAAATCTGCTTACAACTTGAAATCCGCTTATATCATCTTTTTAAAAAATATATGTACAGTTGAGTTTGCACTGAATTTTAGAGATGATTGACTTTGAAAATACTGTTTTTCTTGAAGTGTACGAAGATGAAGTAATTTTCAGAGAGAGTGCTAGCTGGAAAATAGAATATTTATGCCACGAGGGTAAAAAAAATACAATAAAATCCCTGCAGATTCTCCTGCCATTCTCTTCTCCATCTTGATGAACCAGGATCCATGTCATCTTAACTAAGGGCCCCACCTCAAAATCCCACCAGTCAGAATGGTCAGTGACTACAGGCACTTGGTGTGTGTTTATATAAGTATATATACATTCCTCCAGAATGGAAATATTTCTGGAAATGTTTAAAGCATTAAGCGTTAAGCTTTAGGCTGCCCACTGAGAACCTTCTTTTTGGAATGTAAGGATCCTCATGATGTCTGAGTATATGGGTCCACCGTTGCTTCTCACAATGGCAGTACTGGCTTACACGCCTGCCGCTTCCCCTAGCAGCACCCTTGCCTGCTCCTTCCTTGTACCTCTCTGTGGTAGCTTACCACTGTGGGGGAGCCATGCAGAGACAGTCTTTTTACCTCTCACTTTTCTTCATGAGGGGAAGAAATGAAAAGGGATGTTCAGAGAGAAGAAGAAACTTGTTTTTCTGGCATGTGAAAAAGATGCATAGAAACATACCCAGAAACTGCACACCCAAAAATACACAGAAATGCCCTTCCATGCTCAAATTTTTTAGTTCAGGTTGACCTAGTATCTGAGGAGTTAATCAATTCCAAAGACAGAAATATAAACAAGAGCAAGTTTAGCATGGAGTTTCTTTTGCAGTTGAAAGGAGACTTGAAATTCATTCATCTGGTTAATGAACAGAACCAAGTCACTGCAATAATTTACTGTCATTTCTTCTGTACCACAGTTTGTATTGCAACAAATACAAAATATTAGTTATTCATACAGAAGAAAATGGAGAAGTGTCATTGTTTAACTGTAGCCGGCAACGAATCATGTGGGATGGGGAGAGAATCGGAAGGGTAAAAGTGAGAAAACTCATGGGTTGAGCTAAAGACAGTTTAATAGGTAAAGCAAAAGCCGCATGCGCAAGCAAAGCAAAACAAGGAATTCCTTCACTACTTCCCATCACCAGGCAGGTGTTCAGCATCTTCAGGAAAGCAGGGCTCCATCACGTGTAACGGTTACTTGAGAAGACAAACCGCCATCACTCCAAACGTCCCCCCTTCCTTCTTCTTCCCCCAGCTTTATATGTTGAGCATGACGTCATATGGTATGGAATATCCCTTTGGTCAGTTGGGGTCAGCTGTCCTGGCTGTGTCCCCTCCCAACTTCTTGTGCACTCCCAGCCTACTTGCTGGTGGGGTGGTGTGAGAAACAGAAAAGGCCTTGACTCTGTGTAAGCACTGCTCAGCAGTAACTAAAACATCCCTGTGTTATCAACACTGTGTTCATCACAAATGCAAAACATAGCCCCAAACTAGCTACTATTAAGAAAATTAACTGTATCCCAGTCAAAACCAGCACAAGAGGGTCCAATACCTCCAACCCAACTAGGGTTACTATGCAAAACCTTAAAAAAATACATAGTTTAGGTTTCTGTTTCAGATTATATTAGTAATATATGTGGATGACAATAAAGTTCTAATATCTTAGCAAGATCATTAATTATGAAACAGCACAATAATAAAGAGAATTTAAAATCATTTCTGTATGTTAACAGACATGAAAAAAAGATTAGCAATACTTTCTTAAACATAAATAGGAGTACACAAACAAAACAAAACACTGCCTGAGAAAAAATGAGGACTAATTATAACTCTTACAGTTATCATTTATTACATTAGTGCTATTTGATTAGACCTAAAAAGAACTGGTATGATTTGATGGAGTATCAGCTTCCACCTCCCTAAACTCTTGTCCTGGTTTCGGCTGGGATAATTTTCTTCCTAGTAGCTGGTATAGTGCTGTGTTTTGGATTTAGGATGAGAATAATGTTGATAACACACTGATGTTTTAGTTGTTGCTAAGTAGTGTTTACACTAAATCAAGGACTTTTTAGCTTCCCATGCTCTGCCAAGAACCTGGGAGGGAGTATAGCCAAGACAGCTAACCCAACAGGCCAATGGGCTATTCCATACCATATG
>NW_009227522.1:21076-22414 GCF_000690835.1 Fulmarus glacialis | reverse complement strand
AAAGCAGGCGATGCACAATGCAACTGCTCACCGACCACCGACCGCGTGTCACGAACGGGGGGCGAGCCCTCCCACACCCCTGGTTTTTATACTGAGCATGATGTCACATGGTATAGAATACCCCATTGGCCAGCTGGGTCCACCACCCCGGCTGTGCTCCCCCCGCCCCGTGCGAGCATCACCCAGCAACAGCCAAAGCATCAATGGGCCATCAACGCTCCTTTCATACCAAACCCAAAACACAGCACACCCCCCAAGCTACTGGGGAGAAAGTTAACTCTGTCCCAGCCGGAACCAGGACAATGTGGAAACACAAGAGCACTTCATGTTCTTGTTCTCTTGCTTCCTTCTTACGGGAAGACCTTCAGCTGCTGTGATGCCTGTTATTTCTCCGAGTGGTAAGAAGCAGTTGCACCACAAGAAGATACTTCAGCCGAAGCATCACCCAAAGCAGACATGTGGAACATGTCCTCTTGCCCCCCTTCTTCTTTTTTAAATTAAAGCTACAGATGGTATAAAAATAAGGATAAGCACCTTCAGCAAAAATCAAAAAAAGGATTAGGCAAAAGATAATACTGCTGGATCTCATCTGGCCAGTAACTTCTGAAGGAGCACATGGCCTCTAATTTAATAATATCTAACACTATTCTTTGAGTAATAGCTATGTTGTTTTATCCATAGTCTCCTAATTGTTTTCACTAATCTGGATAAATATTCTTCCTGCCAAATCAGGAAGATTTGTTTAATTCAAATACTCAGTTTGCGCTGCTAATGTTTTTTGAAATCTCAGAGCAAAGCTGATCCCACACCCTCCATGAACACTCCAGAAAAGAACTTCCCTTTGGTAATATTTCACTCTCAAAAGCTCCTGTGAAGACGGGGCTGTCATTAGTCACAAAAAGATGTAGGTCTCCAAGTGAAACGCTGCCCACAACCGTACCATCATAAACTTTCCATGACTCACATGAAGAGGAATGGAAACATGAAAGGGCAGAGTGAGGCTGGTAGAGTAAAACCTTCATAAAATTTTCATATGGAAAAAAAAAAAGCAGTATTTAGTAGCAGTGCAGCACAACCATGTAATTCCTCTTACATTCCTCCATCCCCCATTGCAACATGGCCCACAGCAGCAATGACCGGCTTTCTCCCCGTACAACAGCAATTCTTCAGCCTGTGCAAGATATGTTTATGACCTCCGGACACATGAAAAACATGCAAAACTTTACCATTACAGATACTTTTTAGCTATTTTGCTCACTGGAAGGGATAAGGATTGAGCCACACGATGGTTTTGCTCTCAGGCATGGTCTCTTCAGAACAAGACAAAGTATTTGTACA
>NW_009227522.1:2192-21066 GCF_000690835.1 Fulmarus glacialis | reverse complement strand
GTAGGGAAGTATTTGTACAGCGTGAGGAAGTTCATCCTGTTAGTGGGCAGGTCGTACCATTTTAATAAACAAACAGTACAAGTAATAAAAACCTGACCTGGGAAAAAAAAAAAGAAAACGAGCTCAGGAAAGGAGAGGAATAATTGTAGATTTTCTCTGCCCTGCTTATTGTACACATTTGGCTCCTCAAGTTAACATTTTTGGAAATAAACTTTGCCTGAACTCACATGTATTTACCTCAGAGAAATCAACAAGCTGCCAGAAAAAAGATATGTCAATAAAATGAGAATCATGAATCACTGACCTCTGCAACCCCCTTGCAAAAAAAAGAAAAAAAAAAGGAAAAAAAAGCTATTGCAGTGGTTTAGAAAAGCAGCAGGACTCGTTAGAAAGCTCAGCAACCTCCTGCTGACTGAAGTTACGTAAACCTCCACTATTTGCTTAAAAAAAAAATTTAAAAAACAAAATCAATAAATGCAACTCCCAAAAAATTATATAAACCCACTACAAACATTTTTATGGCAACCACTTTAAAACCAGTCACATTTTAAAAGCTAGATATGTGGTCATAACTCATGATTATACATTCAACCCACTGAACAACTGCTGCACACTTGTTCAAGAGTGAAATATTCTTTAAAGGACCCGGTTCTGAAGCCTTTTAAAGCCAAAGAAAACCTCCTGAATCACCACTGAATCAGCAATCTCGCCTAAATAACAACTGTGGCTTATTCCATAACCCAGCTGGTTTCTTTCTCAAGATCTAATCCAAACATGCTCTGCTCCTTCCTCATCAATATACTTCCAAAGAAAATGTGAGAATGGAACAAATGACATCCACCATTTGCAAAAAAATCAGCAAACTCCCCTACAATCAGCATCACGGTAGTCGTTTCGATCAAATAAGGACCCACTCTTACTCTTTGTGCTGCAATGCTCAGGAAATAGTTACTGAGCTTGAATCACCACTCAATTAGGGCATAAACACTGCCTGAATAAACAGATTATTGGAAGCAAGGAAAAAGGGGGGGGGGGGGGGGGGAGGGGAGGAAGGGGAGCAGGAGGTTGTCCTGGATCAGCTACAGCATGGTCATGCCTTCCCCCAGAAACCTGTTATTACACCTGAAGTCTTGTGCGGGTTCCTAGAAATTACCAAGGTCCAGCTTCTTGCGCTCCAAACATGCCACAGCCACATGTTCTGATGTGTTATTGTTTGATTTGCCTGGAAAATGTGAAAACAATAATTAAGCTTGATATTACTTATTTTTAATTTGAACTATTTTTCAGTGGAAAAAAAAATCACTAAAAAATTTAACTTCTGTGTTGTTTTTTCTTTCTATTTCACCTGATTTAAATCCGTCTAGAATCAGACCCATCATTCATTTTTGGGCTAGTTGCAGAATAAAAAGTCCAGACAGGAAAATAAAACAGAACCAAAGCCAGCCAACCTCTGGCCTACTGATAAACTCCAAACTATATTGTGGTCTCCCAATTAGATCTAAACTAGCATACAGGTTTAGAAGATAACAGACTGGTTCCTCCACATTTAAGGCAGGGACGAAATCTCGCCAACAATTCCTCCACAGTAACACCTGCCTCAGATCCACACAAGGTCATTTTCCAAAAGCTATTCCCATGCAAGATTCATACTGAAGGTTTTATGAAAGCTGAAAAGAAGTGTAGGGATTTGGGGCATCAGCCCTGTAACGACTTCTCCAGAAACGCAGGTCCAAAAGCCCTGGAAGAAAAAAGCACCACGATAGCCGCCCAACCTGTGGCACCACGTGTCCCAAGCACCATGAATCCCTCACCCTGCATCCCGGTAGAGCTCACACCAATGTATTTAAGTCCTTCCTCTTGTACACACATGGAGCAAAATTCTGTTCTCATGTATTTTTAAGGATGCTAGAGCAGAATTTTGCCTACGGTACACA
Source organism: Fulmarus glacialis (assembly GCF_000690835.1). NCBI lineage: Eukaryota > Metazoa > Chordata > Aves > Procellariiformes > Procellariidae > Fulmarus > Fulmarus glacialis. Next base: position 19,132 of record NW_009227522.1, on the reverse strand, counting down.
CTGGCTTCTCAACTCTTGATCAAAACTTGCTGCCTATGATGTGCAACGTCTCCAGCAATTCATCTTTTCACTTCACTTAGTTTCTATTCATCTCACGTAGTGTCTTGCTACAGAAACACTGACAGATTTCTATTGAATATGAAAAAATTGCATGCTGTAGAAAAACTTTGTCTTTACATAAATTACTCCAGTGCATGTCTTCTCACAGAAAAGCCATTTTAAGCCAGTTTCAAAAAGCATTATGCATGGTCAAAGTTTATCAATTTATTTTTTTAATTCTCATAGTAACTGCAAGCAACCTCCTAATATATCCTACACAGTCCTTCAGGTTACCCCATGAAAACAGAGATAAACCAATGCACCCATTCAGTGGGGCTCACAGATTCCTCTCCCAAAAATCTGGAACTAGATTTAAAAGTTCTGGTATTCAGAATACAACTAGAAATCGCATCCATTTAACAAAAAAACAGTCAGTCCCTCATTAAAATGATTGAGTCACTAAGAGCCAGAACAGATATAAAATACTGATGCTAATGGGAGTTAATTTTTACCCCTTGCTAAGAAAAAGTGTAATTTCTTAAATCTCCAGAAAGACACCCAATGTCAAAAATAAGATGAAGACAGACATAGAAGGTTAAATCACTTATTCAGAGATCTAATATCAGTGAGAATTCTTCAGGCTGAATTTGCATTATTTATTCTCTTTTGTATGCAGCAAAAGAAAAAGAACCAAAGCACTCACAGTAAATGTAAAGGGATCACCTCAAACACAACTTCAGGTGCACAGACTGAAAGTGCTAAGGCTGGTCTTGCCACAACTGTTTTTATTACATTTTTAATAAGATCAAACAGCTGTTGAAGTTTCATTCCCAACACAGGAGATCACATTACTTTACAATAATAGAAATTCTTACCTACATGCTCTTTCAAGGAATAAATCACACTATCATCCCACGAATCAGCCAAATTCCTGTTATAAGTACTAATGCAACAGGGAAACACGAAGCATGAAGGCTGAATCTGTTATGAAGCTCTTCCACTCCAGATATTTTTATCAAACAAATGCAGGGGGGGGTTGGGGTTGGCAGGTGGGAAGAAATATCATCTCTAAATACAGCTCCCGTATGCCTTGCAGGCAGGCTGTAATCAAAAATAAATAAGTACTTCTCTTCAGAAAACTCCAGAGGCAAAGAATTGGCCTAGTATTGACGGAGTTCACTTATCAAATGCAGGCTATTTTTTGTTATGCATTTCTTTCTGACAGCTGCCCGTCCTGCTTTATTTTATTTTCAGGCTTCCAAGTCTGCTTCATTGTTTGGGTCTCTGGACAGATATTGCTGTAATTTACTCAAATAGCTCTTCTGGAGCAACTTGCTCAGTAGAGATATGGGTTCTCCCTTCACGCAAAGCTCGGTTTGGGGAGGACAGCATGCTCGTTTTCATCACCTTATCTGAACACGGGGAAATTGCTCTGGACAGCCAATTTCTCTGTGTCGGCTACAACGTGAGGGTCGAGTGACTGCCTCAGACGTAGGCATCTGCCGTCCGCACCTTTAAGGTTAGGTAAGATGAACACCAAAGCCTCATTGTGCTAAAGAAAAATAAATCTTCACATCAGCGTGCCAGTTGACTCTTACTCGAGGACGAGATGGAGAGCTAGCGTAGCACAGTTGAGTTTGCAGGAGGAGATCTTTCAGTGCTGAAGATTTATTTTAAGCACGGGTCTTTGTCTTTTGCATTGATTACTGGTCCAGAACCAGCACGTGGGAGAAAAATATTCTGAGAGTATTTCCAATGGTCCTGCCAAGCATTTTCAGCCTCGGCACGCTGCAAAATAGTGGGCATTCACAGTTATGTTACTCTGATTACCATCTTGTTCTTTTTACACATTTGATTTTACTTGATTTTAGCAGCTGCTACCTCAAGTTGATTTAAAGTGAGAAACATATTCTTTCCACCGTCTGAAATCGAATACTCACTGCTACTTTGCAAATGGTATACAGGATGAATTGCTAAATCTTGTGGGTTGTGAGAGATCAGTTGCTAATTTAAGGCTGCTTTTGAGGGATGAATAACATTGTATGGAATAAATAGAATATGCATAACGTAATGCCTTCAGTGTCTGTTTATCTCATAGTGTGGTAAAATGTTTTTGCATGCAATAATGCAACCAAATGGTATCTTCTAGAATTCATTCGATATACCTTCACGCCTCATAAATAAGCAGTCTTTCTGAAGGGGATCAGTCTATATGATACTTAACATTGCTTTAAACAAATGTGACAATTCTAGAGCAACATATATGCTAACAGCTGCTCATTTGATTTTTAGTGACTGAGAAGGGATTTTCCTCCACCTCCAAGCTGTATTTTCTCCATAAACTTTACTATCTTAACACAGTGATCCGAAATTTTTTGTTATGACTCATATATGGTACCTTCTCCATGAGACATACATTAAAATGGATGGAAAAACATATCTCATCTGTACATAAGTACCGCGTAAGTACTTTTTCATGAATAGGGCATTTCATCTTTCATCTAGTGCTGAGTGGGTGAAAGGAAACATACACAGCTGCATCCTGAAAAGACAAACTCGGTATTAGAGTCTGTCATTAAAGTTTCTTGTAAATTCAAACAAAAATTAGTCAACAAAAACTATTCGTTGATGCCAAATCACAACTGTGGCTCTGCTTCAATACTTTAAAAAAAACCTGTGTTCCAAGCTTAGTAGTAACTTTTATAAATGTTCAACAACTTTAATTCTTTAAGCAACAACACAGCAGATAAATCTCAGCCCATTAAAGTACCAAGAAACAACACACTTGTTCCAAAGTGAAGTAGATTCAAAGTCCAAGTGGAGATACCCAAAAAGGTCTAAGTATTCTCAAGAAATTGCTAATTAGTTATCTCTGTAAGAGTAACACAGTATCACCAGATAAAATTCCTGCAAGTAACTTCTGGCTACAGTTAATTAAGCAAAACCTTTCTGATGGAATATATTATATTGCTTTCAGCATCTTAGGAAAGTGTTTATTCTGCATAAGTCAAGCAACATTTACTTCCAAAGTCTCCTACCACTATTCATAAGTGTTTCATCGAAGGCTTAGACTTCATCACTCATCTGTATCATGTGCTCTTTAACCACACAAAAGTGCAATAAATTTTCACTAACCAGCTTACAAGATACCATCATTCTGAAGAGGTTTCTGCGTGGCTATACTCTTGTTTTCTGTTGCTAACAACATCTATCTTTATAGGCAGAGCACATACTTGATGTAGAACCTAATGCCATTTGATAATGGATTAAATGCTCTTTATTGTCCTCTAATATCTTTAGATCATCACAGCTAAAGAACAATACTTCTATCACAAACTTCAAAGAAACTCAAATATCTTCATTTACTGATTTCCACTATTGCAAGAAAGAGAATGTGCTGTATTCTTTCACCAGCCTCTCAAAAAAATCACAGCTCTCCAGACAATTTTCATAACATGGTAAACTCTAGCCCAGTAATCTTGCAACTGCATGAAGACCCCCATTTACAACAGTAATAACAAAAAGAAAAAAAGCCATGCTATGTATGGGACCCAGTAAATAAATACTGTAATATCCAGAACAATAAGAAGATAAATCTGTTCCTCAGCCACTGAGTCGCTGACTCCCTTGACTTGACTGTGTTTTCCTGCAAGTTTCACCCGTGTTTGGCTTCAATATACTTGTTTTCCACTTGGAAAGAACACAGCCACAAATACCTTTTCATGCTTTACGTTGCACTTAGCTGGACTGCAGATTGCAAACAAACGAGATAAAAATCTGAGAACTTTCTTTACTGAATTTCCATGAAAAGAAGCCAGGTGAAAAAAACCAAACCAAAACCCCAACTCTGCGTAATGATGAACGCACCAAGAAAAATTTGGCATGCACTCCCTCACACCCTGCCTCTTCTGCAACATTTTCTGCAGCCTAGTAGATGGTCTTTATTTGCGGCACAGAGGCAATCCGAGGCAAGCTTTCTGCAAGACTTTTTTCCCAATGGAGATGTTAATTACTTACCTTCTGTTGTAGGGAGACTGTTGTAGGGAGACATAAACTAACCTTCCACTCTTCCTCTGCTTAAACTGCAGTGGGTTCAAAATTCATGTTTTTAAGGCCTTGCATTGAGAAATTGAAAAAAAATCCCACCCTTAATGGAGCTCCCAGATGGCCCAAGTGCCTAGTTCACACGGTGGTCCTTATTGACCCCTTCCTGAAGACCACTTGGGTGCTATGCAGGGATGCCTGGGGCCGGGATGCTCTTGCCTGCTCTGTGGGACAGACCATCTCCTGAGATGGCCCAGAGGACGCAGTTTTAAGGAGAAAGGGTGAGCAACTCTTCTCAAACGCTGTGCTCCACTCTGCTGAAAAATCCTCATGTCTCTGGGGTAGCAGGGCACAATTCAAAAGTGAACAGCGGGAGGTAAAATGAGGTTTTATTTTTAAACAGCAGTGCTTATTGATAGATTTGGTTCTACCTAAATAGAGGAGGACATGGAGTCGCTTTAGGACTTTGCAGCTGAAATCAGATCAACACTAGTTCTGGAGCTCGGGTTCCACTTCTTGAAATAAACCATTTACTGAAGCAATTCACAGAAGAAATCTGAAGTGACATAAACTCCATCAACTGCAGTTGGCAGCCAGCTTTGCAAGAACAGATGCATGACTGTTAATGATAACCCAAAAAGCTTAGTTTCTAATGCAGAAAAATTGAAATACAGCATTAGCATTATAAAACTCTGCAGAGAACTAGAAGCATCTCCAGAATATGCCCCGTAAAACACTTTGCAAAGACCTATAAACTCCAACTTTAGCAGAATTAACATATCTAACCAAAAAATGTCTCCAGAAAAAATGCCTCCCAGTATTGAAATGCATTTCCATCTCTTAAATTTCTCTGTTGCCAATAGTGTTTACTCTACCTTGAGTCAAAGACATGAATCTTTGATTTCACGAGACTAATGTAATAACTTGGTTTAGGCTGTTAATGCATTCAAAGCCTTCAGACATACAGGAGACTAAGATGGCATCAAGAGTAAACAGATGCATTTGGAGGGGATGTTTTTTACGTGACATAAACCAGAAATTCCTTAATATATGTCTGCAGCAGTGACTACACCGAAATAAAAGCTTACTAGGGTGTCTTAGGGCTGAAAGAGATGGCTTCCAAGCCTATTTATGGTTTCTAAGCACTACTGTATAATACAAATAATAACACCAAAGAAAACCCCTACAGCACTGTCAATAAGTGACAACACAAGCATTCTAGGAAATCAGTCACTCAAAAGTGACACCCAGCCACTACAAAACAATGATAAATAAAATATGTACGTTATATGCAGATAACGGTATAGAAATACGCTGTATTTGTCAGTGAAAGAGTGCGGTGCAGCTGATGCATCAAACCGCAGCTCCAGAGACGATGGTTCTTTTAGTGCCTCAAGTTCAGAGAAATGTGAAAAATGGGTCCATATTGACCTGTTCTATCGATAATGCTATTGAGTTACGTCTACTTTTTTAATGATCACCAAAAGGAGCAGTATGGTTTCAGAAACAGGGCGTTGTAGAAGTTGGCCGGTGCTCAGTTTCCTTTAATGCTTTCCACCATCAAGAATGCTGTTAACAAAACACGGCATTTGCCACAAAAAGCCATATCAATCATTGTCTTCTACAAAGACCACTCCACGCCCACATCTAAAGACAGCAACATGCAATAAAGCACCACAAAATGCCACGTCATCCATCAAAGCTTCAGGAATGCGACTCAGCAGCCGGCAGGAGCAGTTTCGGATACTGCAACCCCTCCACCCTGCGTTATGTCCTCTGCAGTGGAGGTCCCAGAAGAGCAAAGCTGCCCCCACCCCACCAGCCCTGGCTTGTCCCTGGCTTCAACAGAAGCAGCTCCCACACCAATTCAGCAGCCTTGTCACCCAGATGTGAGAGCCTCCATGAGTCTGGGCAATGAGGTTGTCAGCCAAACTGGTTGGTTTCACTGGTTTTTTTAATCATGAATTGCTGTGGTGCTCTCCCCATGAAAAACATCCAACCCTTGGCAACCTAATTGTTCTATGGGTTCCTCTCTTTGCTTATGCTTTCAAGGGAGAGTTTCCACTCAACTGCGACAATCCCCTTCTGCATCTCCAATGTGCTTCCACAGAGCAGGTCCTGCTTTGCACAGCTGGAGAGAGCTTCGAACCAGACAGAGCCGACAAGGGTCGGTGCCCAGGGATCGGCTCTTTGGCCCTGATGGACAAACTTTTTCTAATGGATAAAAACAAAAACCTACTATGTGAATAATTGAGTCAGTCCTGCTGCTTTTATAGCAGTTACTTCACCAGTTTGTGGAGAAATCAGACATGGTAGAAAACCATTCATCCTAGGTGTGTATGAGTAATGATAGTCTCACCACTGACCATTTGACTTAATTTACAACTTTCTTGTGTATTTAAATCCTGAAAAATGCCTTCAGTATCCAAAACATTTATAACCAAAGTAACTTCAGAAGTTCAGAATAATCTATAAATTCAGAAAATTTCAGTTTTCATTAAGTGAAAAAACAAATTATATGCTGATAATATACCTCAGTTTCTTTATTGCATGGCTCAGTGTTATAAATTAGACTTTGATAATAATAGCAAATCAGAATAAAACCTTACAATTATATGCTTTTTCTTCCTTTACATGTGAAAACTTGACTTTGAAGTTATTCTTACTTTTCCCCCTAAAGTTTATTTGTAAAGGGCTAAGCTACGCCAACAAAACTGATCTGGAACAGACAAAATGTATACTCCAAACATGAACATATAAATACAACATATATATTATTTCATTAATCTTTTTATATAGAAGCTTGTGTCCAACCTGAAAAACTAATTAAATGAGTAAAGGCAGTATTTTCATCGCAAACATTCATGCCATACGCAGCAGACTCGGGGGGATGCTAGAGTGCACTCAAGTGTATCTCAAGTTTGGTTAATGTCCATGTGCATCAGACCCTTGGGGCACGGACAGTACTCACTTTCTTGGAATAACTCCCAACGGCAGATGTCAGAGTGCTTTTCAAAGGCGCTTTTCAATTTGTGGATGACAAAATGACAGAGTACTGACATGCATTACCTATACTACCATATGGCATAAAATGGTAGAAGTCCAAGAAAAATCTAGATCTCCTAACTCACCCTCCAGAATCCCATTACACGGGGATCAAAGGACTTTGAACAAAATTCAGGTATGTATTGTACAAGGTAGAAAGTCACTGACAATCCAATTTCTAAATAAACCATCTAAGGCAAACAGCATTGAATCTGCATTTCCCCCAGTAGCTGTATGAAACGGAGAGAATTTCAGTCCTTCCATAAGCTCAAAAGACAGAGAAGGTAATTTTTCCAAGCTCTCCTAAGCTGCCATCGCACCCCCCATCCCAGAGCCACACCGGGACCCCACGGCGCGGCAGCAGCAGCGAGCACTTGCCGGGGCCAAAGCTGGCAGGTGGCATTTTCGGGAGGAACGGTGCAAGACCTGCAGCTAGAAACGAAACCCTCAGTCTCATAAACAACTCTCAGTTAAGACACTGAAGCCCTCATTAATATAATTGGTTTCATACTAGCTGCTAAAACACTAATTCGCTCCATTTCTATTAGTTAAGGAGTGCTTTGCTCGCCTCTATTTTTGCTCAAGCATAGAAGAAAAGGGAGGAAAAAAAGTCATGTACTCTGCCTGCAGTTAGTGAATGCCATGCTAGAGTACATTTTTCACCACAGATGAAAAACGAAGGTAGGTAGTCTTTCAAAACAGCTGCTCCCGAGGACTCAAAAGGAAAATAATTTGGAGAGCAACCCTCACATCATTCACTCGGGGTGATGGATTTACATCCTCCAACCTGCATGAGATCCACAGAGCAACTATGACTCTATCCCAAACTGAAATCTGAGGTAGAAGACACATTTAAAACATAAAAACAAACAACAGTACTACCACTGGGGAAAAAAAAGAAAAAAAAAAAAGAAAGCATTAATCACTATCCTTCAGGAAATCACTCAATTTTCAGTCTTTCTGCTTCAAGTCCAGAAAATTAAATTTCCCCTTTCTAACAGTGCTGCCTTCGGATACAGACCGAAAAATAAATGAGCACGAGGCTTATGAGACGATGGAGCAGGAAGAGGGTCTGCATCTGTCAATTTAGCATCTCTGGTAATGGGAGGGAAACCCCCCCATTGAACACCACGACCCAAATCACAAGCCCTTTGCTCACTCTCACTGCTGAGCAATTAGTCGTCTCATCCTGCTCACTGATACTGTTCACGCTCATTGGGGTCGGGAAAAACAGCTTTGCGTTGGGTAGCAGCTGTTCCTTTTCCTCTTTAGAGATGTATCCCCATCTAGCTATCTTTATTTACACTTTTCTTTGAAGCCTTTAAACCCTGAGGATGAATCGCGTCGTTCTATAAGTGGATGCTGTCCTCTTATTTTAGAAATGGTCCTCCCCCTGTCTACGCGTACTTCCACCTTGCTTTCAGTCCTGCATGACTTTAAGACTCATCTCACTGCTTTTAACTTGGCTGAAGATGAATATATATTTAAGCCACTGGTTAATGTGTCATTAATGATAGTTCAGTTCATAATAATAAAACTGTCCTTTCCATAAAATGTACTTTCATCCCTTCGAAAATTTAGTAAGCCTATTAATTAATTTCTTAAAGACTGAATTTCAAAATGTCACCGCTGACATTTAAGGCTCATAAAAAATGCAAGTCTATCTTATCTGTGAGAAACGAGTCCATACAATCTATTTTAAGATGAAAATATTTATCAAGGAAGACAGTTGTCAATTATGAATACAAACAAACAAAGCCGCTTACAGCAAGTTGCTATTTTTTTTTTTTATCTTGTACATACCAAGGGCATATTTCTTCCCAGCACAGTGGTGCACAAAGTAAGTGACATCTGGTGGCTATATGCTGTAATATAATAAGGCAACTCATTTCAATCTGTTAAGCAATTCAATTTTTAAGTTTACTGCTTCTTAGTAAAGCTCTTTAGATGTTTTATTTATTTATTTTGACACAGATACTTCTGAGACTCCTAGGCATCCGTCTGCATGGTGACAACTGCTGTTATCTAATTAAAGTGGGATTGTCATATTCACATCAGGAAAAACATGACTCCAAAAAGGAATTAGCAAGGCATAGCAAAACAGCACTAAGATTTAGCTGGGCAACACCAGTGAGAATCATCCAGAGCCGGGCTGTAAGAAAAGGCTGCACAGAATTTTGCAAAGGAAATCCTTCAAGTGCTCAAAATAATTAATATCAACTCAGGTTTCTCTGAATTGTTTTTCATTAGATTTTAATTAAACAAAAAAGAAATAGCTGTGATTTCCATTCTGAGCTTAGCAGCATCCTTTTACAAACGTGCAACAGTCTTTCCACTTTTCATACCTTATTGATCCGCAGCGATGGTCACATGTAATCCATCCAAGCCTTCTGCACCTAAACCTGCACTCCAGCCATAAAGCAATTACAGCTCCCCTTCTAACTCCTACAGCCCAGAAATAAAGTTCTCTTTTAGAAAGCTATAAGCCTCTCTTGGATAATTAATAAATATACTGTCAGTCAGCTACAGTTAAAATTACAAAATTGCTAGCCCTGCAATTTCAAGGCTTGTAACACCAATTTCTTCAGTAATAAGTATTTATGGAAAAAAAAATCTGTAAGCACTATCTAACAGAAATCAGATTAAATATAAACAGACTCTAAATATTTATCAGCAGAGGAAGTTCCAAAATATCCCTGCAAAAATAAAGCGGATGGCAGGCTAAATCCAGAGCCATTGAGCGTTCTTCGAAGGATGTGCTAGGAGGAACTTCATTTTCAGTCTGACATCGCTAAATCAAATTAATTCCTTCCTCCTATTCAATGGCTACATAAAAATCCTTGACGCCAAAAGGACAAAGCTAAAAATGTCCCTCAAACCATGCCTGAATGCTGCTCTTGATGCAAAAGGCTGCCCAAGCTCCTATCCACACAATGCAGTAATGCAATACTTTAAATAAAAAGTTAGACTTTGGGGCTTTCCATCACTTTTAAGGCCTAAATATCCTTAACAGGATAACGGTCAGCTGCCCTTAGCACTGAAATGGGCACACGTCTGCAGTATCTCAGTGAAAGGGGACCTCTGGGATAACACAACTACTGATATATTATTTCAAAGAGAAATATTATTTCCTTTTCACATACCCTCATCCCCACCAGACATTATCTTCACCTTAAGACTTCCTGGCTGAACTAAAGAACATATGCACAGAAAAGTACAGCTGAATGCCTTTAGCTCCAGTCACTCATCAAGAAGCAAACTTTTAAAGATCCCATTTCAATTTATTTTTTTAAATTCTGGCATGCTGAAGTCAGCAGGCAGACATTTCATTGGCTTTAATGAAGCCAGAGGTTCATCCTGAGAATTGCTGTTTGGAACGAACACAGCATTTATATTACCTCATTTGAAATCCTCAATTTTTTTGTTAAATGCAACTTAATGATATTTGCTATTTCAGAATTATTTCTTATCTTTAAAAATACACAGAGAACGTTATTAAAATACTGCAGTATAAAATTTTTAGCGATTATGTTTAGGATATTCTTGTTTCAGTAACAGGCAAGCGTTTTTAATGCACAAATACACATTGTCATAAAGTTTCAGTTCATTTTCTAATACTGAAAAGCTTTAGACTCTAGTAATTGTAATAGTCCAACAAAAATCACTGTTGGTATTTACATGCTTACCTGTATTTTCACAGTACATTTTTAGTGCCTTTTTTTTTCATTTATTATCCGATGTACTAGTACAGCAAGATAAAAAACTGGAAAACTGGATAGATTACTACACCCACTTAATGGGTACCATTAAACGAAAAAGCTATCAAAACTCAGCAGAAGCTTTTTATGCATTCCCCTGTATTACACCAAAATGAGTTATTGCAACAATGTAACTCTGATAACAAACAACAAGAATCTCAATTTTTAAAGCTGTATGCAGAAATAAGTAACTGGATCTAGTTGAAGATGTCCTTGCCCATGGCAGGGGTTGGACTAGATAACCTTTAAAGGTCCCTTCCAATCCAAACTATTCTGATACTCTGATTCTATAAATAAGCAGCAGGTGATTTGAAGCCGTCTAAGAAGGATATTTTAACCAAAGAGTTACTGAAGTCTGTTTTTTTTTTTTTTTTTTTAAATAAAAGTAGTGGGGACTTAAGCTAAAAGCTACTCGCTTTTAAGTCAAGTACTAGAGTGCTACAGCAGACTTAGGTTTACCAGCCTCACCACTACTGCCACACACTTCGTCGAGCAGAGGATTCTCAACTTCTCCAAAACAACCAGAAAACGTTTTCAGTGCCCACAATTTGGAGGAGCCAGATTCTGGTCCCCCTTACACCAGTGAAAAATAGGACTTGAATTACTCTTGATCTACCCTAATGCAAGAGAAATCCACGTGGGATTTCCATGGATACCAATATATATTCTATTTTACTATGTTGTGTGTTTTTAATTTTGCTGATCTCCTTAGCAATGTTCAAAAATCTTCCCTGAAGAGTTAAACACTTCAGTATTTAAAATAGCCTGATGTTAGACAAATGAATTTTTCCTCTTTCCTATAATGAGGGGGATGAGCTTAGGTTCCACTGTTCCCTTCTGTTCACCTCTCACATCTCATTTCATGCTGAAACTGTTTTAAAGCTGGTATAAATAGCTTTGCAAAGTAATTCTAATACTAAATGTCAAGAGCAATAGTGGTTTCATTCTGATTTATCCTTATCTGTTTCTCAGGCAAGTTAATCCTCAACCTGAGATACTGTTTCATAGTTTTATAATTTATGAAATTTTTCATCTAAATTATTTACTTTATGAATGGCTCGGATGAGTTGCTCAGGGCGTAAAGCTGTAATAGTCCATGCTGAAGTGCTCAAAAACAGGTTTTTGTCCTTCTAAATGAAGAGACCACCACTGTATCTCCTGTTGCAATTTCTATTGGTAGACTTTAATGCGCAGCAGTGTTTTTACCCGGTCTTTTTATCTGACCGCTGCACTTGCAATAGATGCAGTTACAACCCAGATATCCCAGAGTTATCCCAGGTTAGAGCTCCAGGGAGCCACAAAACAAGCAAAGAGGCCCTGATGCTGAAGCACAACCTCACGGTGTGAACGCATATTCCTTCGGGGAGCTGAACTGGCATTAGCTCTGCATGGGCTCAAAACCTGATGTTACACATGCAACCTGCTCCTCTTCCACTTCAACAAAGCAGCATCGAAAACCCCTTCCAGAAATGGCCCCAGGGAATTCCCTCAGGCTTCAGCAATCGAGCCAGAAGGATGAACTGTACAGCAGCAGTCCCACAAATCCACTAACTGGTGACTGAAGGCAGAAGAGGAGCACGACCGCTAGCCTAACATGGCGAAATAGATCTATGGAAAGCTGAGCTTTCAGAGTGTTCCTTGAAAATCTCAGAAATCTCAGATTCGTTATCCATTTAACTTATTTAACATTAACAATATCTACTTAACATTATCTATTTAATATCTACATAGCTCAGTCGGAAGACAAATTTCTCAACTAACAAGTAGCCAAAATCGAAGAGGCTGGAAAGGAATATTAGATAAGGCATTTGATGGAATTGCAAAAAAGTGTTGTTTTTAAGACCTGTTAAAGAATTTTCAGGAGATGAAGCTTTCCTGTGAAGAGCTGGCCCTGCAGGCAAACCCATCTCATTACATGATATACATGCCTAATAATCTATTAAACTATCCTTCTCCATTTCCTCCCATTTCTAGCTTTACACAGCCGAACCTCCTGGCTGCACCGGTCAAACAGTCCTTCTCCTTCTCTGGGTGAATAAATTCTGGCCCTCATAGACCATTATATCCTAGCTTAGGCACAGCAAGGTTAACACTGGGCTCTTACATTTTCTCCTTTCTACATTTCTCTTCACAAATCATATGCAAAACCTTCCAGAATCCTGATTTCTATTACTTTTTTCTTGAGGTCTCTCGTATTTGTTGGTATCTCACTACTAATTTGGTGCCAGATTTAAAGTACTTTAATTAAGTGCTTTTTTCCCCATACTGCTCCAAGGCCTGAACTTTAACTGGGCATGTAGAGCATATAAGGACATTATCATCTTCAATCATCTCATATCATCCAATACTGCAAACTCACATCTAACGTGCTGCCCACTTTCATAGCACTCTTTCAACACTACCATCTACCTGGCTTCTTCCATCCCCTAGGTCCACATGTTGCAGATAAATCTTTATTATTTTTCCTATGTATCTTACAGAAGTTTGCGTATTTTGAGAGCAGTCTTATCTTGTTTTCTCTGCATATCTTTGAACTTTACATTTTGTCTACACTCTTTTTGTTTGATCTCACAGTTCTTCCCAGTTAAAAGTCACCTGCAACACAAGGACTGCCATTATTTGAAAGAAATCATAGAATAGAATAGAATAGTTTGGGTTGGAAGGGACCTTTAAAGGTCATCTAGTCCAACCCCCCAGCCGTGGGCAGGGACATCTTCAACTAGATCAGGTTGCTCAGAGCCCCGTCCAACCTGACCTTGAATGTTCCCAGGGATGGGGCATCTACCACCTCTCTGGGCAACCTGTGCCAGTGTTTCACCACCCTCATTATAAAAAATTTCTTCCTTATACCTAGTCTAAATCTACCCTCTTTTAGTTTAAAACCATTCCCCCTTGTTCTGTCCCAACAGGCCCTGCTAAAAAGTCTGTCCCCCTCTTTCTTACAAGCCCCCTTTAAGTACTGACAGGCTGCAATAAGGTCTCCCCGAAGCCTTCTCTTCTCCAGGCTGAAAAACCCCAACTCTCTCAGCCTTTCCTCATAGCAGAGGTGTTCCACCCCCCTGATAATTTGTGTGGCCTCCTCTGGACCCGCTCCAACAGGTCCATATCCTTCTTGTGCTGAGGACCCCAGAGCTGGACACAGCACTGCAGGGCGGGTCTCACCAGAGCAGAGCAGAGGGGCAGAATCACCTCCCTCGAGGTGTCTCTTGAAATGTCCTTCCTATATTCCATGCAATCCTGACAAGTTACCAGGTCTAACTTAAACTTGGCAGATTTAAGCCATGCACCAATGTACGCAAAAAAATAGTAATACAAAAAGTCTTTTTCAATCTAGTTTTCCTAATTTTATGATAGCAGGGTACATTCACCCACACTGAACATCAAGGTTTTTTACAGGAAAAATATCTCCTGTGAAACATATTTTTCCCTACTGGAAGGCGTGAAGCAAATGAAAAATGTCAGGTTTAGTATTTTGCTATTTAGGTACAGATCTGCGCCTTGAACAGTGAGGAATGACCTACCTTAGATACAGAGTTGGCATAAAAACCCCACACTTATTTATAAAACAGTGTGCACATTTGATAAGTCCAAATGAGGGCACATTACGTTTTAGAATAAAAAGTGTGTATTTAGTAGTGCTTGGTACATAAAAGAAAAAAGGCCTGTGTCGCTTCCCTACCTCTCCATCACCACATTTCTTCACGTGACTGTGTTCGTTTCAAAGGAAACCCTTTACAGAGAAGGCAGGCACCTTGGCGGCCAAGTGCCTTTCACCATCCCTGGTGCTGCAGGGCTTCAGCTTTCTGCAAACCAAGGGAGGAAGGCTGGCCGCACCAGGAGCTCCAAAAATGTTTCTGGAGCTGGGTTAGCTTATGCATACTACCTCATTTCTGGCAAGTTCGTAAGGAAACCAGCAGGCTTGCCACTTTAGGGATTTGGAAGACGTGCATTTCATCAAGCTATTGTGGGAATTTTAAGAAGCTGGATCTGGGAATGGGAAGAGGCAGGGCAATGGGTTGGGGTTGGGGAGTCCATGACCTCTGGCGTGCTGCCACAGGGGGACAGAGGTAGAGCATTGGGACAGAGCCTGTCACGGACCACTCACTCCTATTCATGTTCATCATCACATCTGGTCTCTCACCACCACCACAGCTGCCTTGTCATTGCCATTTGCCACCAGTACCCAACTGGACATCAATTTTTCTTTCGGTTTCTTCTCGCTAAGTATCAGGCGCATCACCTGGTTATCTCTTCTTCCAGAGGATATCACGCTCCTTAAAACTAGTGCTTACAAGCCACGTTCAACAGCTGCTGGCAATCAGGTGTAACATAAATTAATAAATATTCCATGGCAAAGCTACATTAACTGCTTGCCCCTAAAGTGCTGTTTAGTGGCATGTCAGGCACAGCTGTGTAATCAAAGGATTACAGTGCTCCCTTTGCAACACGCCTGCCGCAATCCAGCTCCTCGGTAGCTTTCCTGTCTCCCTCGCATGTAAAAACCAAATCGAGTAACCGGGACAGAATTGTAATCATGTCTTTCAGCCCGAGAAACGCAAATGAAAAGGTCGTAGGGACAAACAGCCAGTGTGACTGTACAACACACTTTCTGTTAGATACATGGACAGTCCTACATATTTGTAAGGGAATGGGTTAATAATGCTATACATAATTAGTTAATGTTAGTGAAACTGCAGTATAGGTGGAGAGATCAGTGTAATTCAGGCTGCTTTGAGATAAGAACTTGTAGAAGCTTACAGATCCCTTCCCCTCGTGTGAATAGCTGTATTTAGACTCCAAATCTGGCACCGCGCTTCGTCAGTAAGAAAAACAGTGCACTTCACTAAAAAATACAAATAAATAAGAAATACTAATTTGTGGGGGAAAACAGCGAAAAAAATGCTCTCTTATTGGAAATCTACCTTGTTTTTCCACAGCACTTTGGATTCTTCCAGCTGAGCAATGTAATTCCAGCCAAGGAGTATGGTGGGAATTCAGAGTTATCCCTCACTGTGCAAGGTACGGAGGAAAATAGGCGAGTTAAGGGAGGAATTGAAGCCTGAAGACAGCAATTAAGGAGCCCAGTTCAAACCAGGGTACAGCTCCTGCAAACTCTATAAGACGTTGGAAACAGGGTGATACACATCACCCAAGTATCCAGAGTAGCACTGAATGATTTAACAGCACATTTCCTTGGAGTTTCTCATTGTAGGATATACAGCCTTTAAGGACACAGTAACTGTAAGAGTAATTAAGAGTTAGGAGGGAGAGGGAACATATTGGCACCTGTTTAAGTCATGGCTTTCTTCACCTGAGTGATGTGTCTGTACCGAAAGAGAAACACAGTTGGATGTTCTAACTTCCTAAATCAATACATCATTTAGGCAAGATCAGACCACTGCTGCTAGCTTATCTCGAGAGAAAGTATATCGGAATGTAATGGTAACACAACGCTGAGTTACAACTTCTTAAAATTTTGCTCCCACGAACATATGAGGAAGCACTCAGCATAGGAAAAGTAGTTAATAATAAGAAGGATTCCCTTCCTAGTCAGCAGAGGAATTTGATGAGAAATCCTTATTGGGGGGTGGAGGGATTGTAGTATCACGGTTAGCAACACTCATGAACTTTGGAAGAGTTTGCTGTCATCCACATAACACCTTGATCTTAAATATAAACAAATACTTGGAGAGATGCTTTAGTATTGGGACACAGTCCATCTCTAAAAACACGTGCGATAACACTGAAATCACCTGGGCTACCAATCTTTGCCCACTGAAACTCCTGGTTCTCATAGAGCTCCTGCCACAGGTTGCTTAAAATAGTCTTAAAATACAAGCAGTATCTTATTTGCATCTCTATGATTATGCCTGCTAATGCTGCTAGTGGATTACTGTGCTGGTTTTGGCTGGGGTGGAGTTAATTTTCTTCACAGTAGCTAGTATGGGGCTGTGTTTTGGATTTATGCTGGAAACAGTGTTGATAACAGAGGGATGTTTTCGTTCCTGCTGAGCAGTGCTTGCACCCAGTCACGGCCTTTTCTGCTCCTCACCC
>NW_009227522.1:0-1908 GCF_000690835.1 Fulmarus glacialis | reverse complement strand
AACTGTCTTTATCTCAACCCACGAGTTTGCTCACTTTTACCCTTCTGATTCTCTCCCCCATCCCACCGGGGGGGACCAAGCAAGCGGCTGGATGGGACTGAGTTGCCGGCTGGGGTTAAACCACGACAATTACATAACTTCATCCTTCCACTTCAACCACATGAAATAATTCAAATACGAGAGTCCGCTTCAACCTTCTCACTTATACAGTTTCCAGATACCTACTTTTAGTTTAGCAAAGAAGATAAAATCCATTACTGTCTTCCATTGCATTAGTGGAATTAAGCGTTTTGTCGTGTAAATCTCCACTGTTTCATCATGTTCCTCTTACAGTCCACCAAATAAAACACTCTGAATTTGAGATTAGTCCTTCTATTACAAAATCTGAACCGTAAAACTATTCTGTTATTGATTTCAGAACTGCATGGTGTCTGCACTTATAGACACAGGATCTAAGTGCCATTTAAAAAAAGAAGGTGGTTTCACTACTAAATCTTCATACAAGCAGTTTCCTCTTTTCTGCATTCAAATTGATTTTCTTTCTTTTGGCATGTGAAGAGCCAGATGAATCCTTTGACTCAATGCCCAAGAGTGAAATGGCACCAGCAGCAGCAGAGAAGCTCTCAGGGCAAGAGATGTTGACAACGTTTTAATCGCTGACAAAAAAAAGCTTCAAGACAACTATTCCATTAGTATTTACCGTTTATAAGTGAGTGTATATATACATGTGTCTCTGTATATAAAACACATATATCAATGTATATAAATAGCATAGATATAAATATATATGTATAGCTCATGTATATGTTGTGACCTCTTATTGATGGAAATTTCCCTTTTTGCCAGAGATCAAGTAGTCCCCAGTCAGTATCAAGTGCAGTGTTGTTCAATTAGGCGTTTACACAAAGGTCAGGTTGGATGGGGCTCTGAGCCCCATCTGACCTAGTTGAAGATGTCATTGCAGGGGGCTTGGACTAGATGACCTTTAAAGGTCCCTTCCAATCCAAACTATTCTATTATTCTGTTCTATGTGATTTTCAGTTAAACCTTGAAAATACTTACTCTTCAGGAAAAGTTCCAGCAAACTTTGAGTTTTAATCTGTAATCTGCTCAGCTGACTACTCTGCTTTTTTTAGTCACAAAATACAAAAGATACGTGTTTGTTCTACAGGAGATAATAATGATTTTTTGTCTGGCTAACAATTCAAGAAGTGAAACCATTCTTATGTCATATGCAAGCAAATCAATATGAGGAGAACTTTAGACCATAGAACCATATAATTAAAAAAAAAAAAATACAAATACATTTCCTTAGCTGAAAGTTTGGCAGGTGTTTAGATGCACCATCCTAGAAATACTATCATCTATCCTATTAACCTACAAATCTGGCTGGGTTTAAGAAAGTCAATTCACGGCAGAGTACGGCTGTAGTATTACAATGAAGCAGCACAGAAAAAACCATATATGACACTACCAAAGTTCACCTGGCGAATTGTTGCTTAACAGACTCTAACCATAATAACCCGTCACTGAACCTTGACTGCATTCTCAGCAAAAGCATGCTATGAAGCTATTTTTAACAGCCAACAGCTTGCATTTAAGAAATACCCCTCTTCACGTAAAAATATGCATCAGTGAATGGCAACATCCATCCACGGCTTAATTCTAGGTAGGATGCGCTGCCGGAATTAAATGACTCTTTCAGAGAAAGCTGCTTTCCAAGTGTCTTCTCTCCCAAACCACCGTAAAACCAGCGCAATTAGCCAATGAGCGGTTCTCCGGCAGGCAGCAGGCATCTGCCCAACACAGGCAGCCCGGCGAGATGATAGGAAATCGCATTATCTTTGTCATCATTCCGTCCTCCCGGAGCACTAACCTGCTCAGGGGCCCGTTTTAAAAGAAGTGCCC
>NW_009227521.1:3927-15597 GCF_000690835.1 Fulmarus glacialis | reverse complement strand
AATAATTTAAATACATAGAAATTCTGGAATCCAAATATTACTGTCCTCTTTCGGAATGAAATAATTTCACATGGATTAATGACCAAGGGCCAGTTTTCAAAACACAATTTAGATAGCTAAACAGAATTTGGAAATTTTTACATGTGTCAATTCAAAATTATAATTTCTAATGTTTCTATTCAGAATTGTTCTTATGCCAGGAGTGCATAAATTCTTTAAGTGCCAGTAAACTTTATCTGGCCTGTTTTATTTGCAAATATAGATGTAACCATGAGGACAGACTATCTTAAAGATTAACCACTTGCTAAAATATTTTAATATATTACATTATATAGAAAGATGTGTACCATTACTTCAGAATATTAAAAGTGCTTTTTAAGAGAGAAAACATACAGTGAGAATGTCTTGAGAAAATTAATGGAAATTGGCAACATTGTAATCTATGTGCAGCTGCTGGCGTCACTAGAAATCTTCCATATTTCACTGAAGATATTTATTTTCTGTAAGAAAAAGTGTTTGACATGATAAAAAAAAAGGATCACATGTAAGGCTTACAATGGTCTGAGATCTTACTGCTGTATCCACACAGAACTGGCACAGTGTGCAGAGGACTTCAGTTGCTGCCGTAGTAACTATGGATGGGAAAAATCAGAAAAAGACAGGAAGAAATCTTAAAAATCTGAACTCTTCTCTTAGAGCTCAGACTAGAGATTAATTTCTGTGTGAAGTGGGTAAAAATGCATTAATAAATCTCCTCTTTAAATCCTCAGCCCATTTATTTATTACAAGAATAAACTTCCACTCAGAAAGATCATGCCACAAGGTAGCTGACAATTTGCAAACTTCACAACCTGTATTTGTATTACACTTGAATAATATATGCATATAAACTTCCTAATTCAAGGGTCTGTGCATCATCACTATGATTTTCTGCCAATAAATAAAACTAAAGACTTAATAAATAATTTTAAAGCAGCTTTAATCACAGCATTAGGAAATTTCCAAAAAAAAAAAAAAAAGTATCTCTAAGTTACACAAATAACAAAAAAACTTAATGGGACTGACAATGTCTGATTAACATTTCAGGCAATTGATCAAATTCTTCAGAAGTAATATGTGTGTGAATTATGCTTATTAGTGGAAAATGTTAAAAAATTAGATCTACTGAGATAGGTTGATAATAAAAAATAAACTCAAAGCTTTTGGATTTTTCACATTTCTTTTTAACTTTATTTTTTGAGCCTTCCTGAATGTTGCACATAGGTTTTAGATTAAAACAATACTTCTCATTTTTTAAATAAACTTTTTTTCCTAAACAATTTATAATTTCTGCAATATAAACATATTTTAAACCTTGGAATTATAAAGCATTATAAAGGAATCTATAGCAGACAGCTTAAAGGTTTGGTGGAAGAATGATCCACACAGTGAACTCTTCCTTTGCTTTTGATGTTGCTGATAAATTCAAAAGTGCACTACTATTTGTTATATTAACATACTTCTGTATTTCATCACATATAGTGCTAGTAGTGGTTTGAGCTATTATTATCAAAGCAAGTCTGCGTTTACTGCATAACACACTATTAATGCTTTAGTCTTATATAATTCTTTGTATCTGAAACATTTCTATACAACTAATATATTCATTCAGTCTTTACAAAATATGCATTCATCAGGAGGAAACATTTCGTATTCCCTTTCTCAACAGGATGGAGTTCCTTCACTAAGAAATGTCTTTGATTTGTTTTTTAAGTTCTCAAATTTAAATGTTAAGAATCACTCAAAATTCAAAATCACTCTCATTCCCCAGATTAGAACTATAATTTGGGATATGCATTACTTCATTTTGCTGTTTTCAAGACACTGAAAGAATGTTGTTTTTTTTTTCTTTCACTTGGGAATTAGAGAAAGGTTTTATGATAACAAACAGACATTAAAACTTCAGAGAATTTTTATAGCAATATCTCTGACATAGATATGAGTAGTAATATACTCCAATGTTAACACTTTTGCCTGTATGTGAAGATAAAGAATTTCTCACAGTTTAATGTTGTATAATAAAAACTCCTTATTATTTAATACTTTATGGTAGTTATAAATATGTTAAGTCCTTCAGTGGAAACATGGGAATACTTTAAAAATGGACTCAGTGAACAATAGGAGATGAGAAAGAAGGAAAAGATAAGAAGGACACACGTTGTATAAATAAGATTAACTATTGTTTAGAGTTAATGTTATGAACAACAGTGTGGAGGATTAAAAAGTCCATGCAGAGTAGAAATTCCATATAACACCTATGCTGAAAATGTAGATAAAGTTTAAATAATGATGAATAGGGATGAGGTTAGCCTCATGCTCTGGAGGATACGTCATTCACTCAGTCATTCCCTAGGCCCACATACAATAGTCCCACGACCATGACAGCTACCAGCAAAACTGTTAAACAGCTGAGCTTTTTGTATCATCTTTTCCTTACAGGGAAAGATTAAAAAAACAAAGGATGGTGACCGACGCAACATAAAAAAAAATCAGACAGATAAAATGACTAGATGAAGAAAAAAGAAATCAAAAGGGTTAACATGAATAAGGCAGGGGGGAAATTCCCTGAGGGAGAGATAGTACAAGGTGATGGTGGTGGTGACTGTCATCTGTCCTTACCTAAGGTGCCTAAAATGTGTGAATGGTGAATGTGTCTTACAAAGTGACACTGTATAGCAGTCAGTATATACAAGTCTTGTGCTCGCAGGGGTAGGACTGGTCTCTCTCAGGGAGCCAGAGCAGCCTTCGCCGGGTTGGAGTCGGTTGGAGCTCATTGTAGCCGGTTCCCCCTCCCCATGCTCACATGACTGTCGCTCCAACAGGGTGGGGGCAATAACAGCCTTTTGTGTCAAGGGGGGGGGCACCTGCCACCTCGCTTGTGGGGCACCCAGAAGGAGCCGGTAGGGAAGACAGGGGAGAAAACATAAAACCAAACCCGGGTGGACCCAAAGACCAAGGAGGAAGAAACTTCCACCATGAACATCATGTTTCTCCCAGTGAAAGACTTGGGGCAGTGGTGACCCTGGTACAAACCCTCTTCTCCCTGGGGAAGGCAGACGTAGAGCCTGGACAAGCGTAGGAAGGGTGAGAGTAACTCCAGAGTAAAAGGATGGACATCAGGAGATCTTTCTATAACAATAACGGTATTACTAGTGAGAGTCTATTGAAATAACTCTATAGCTTGGATTATGAAAGTTTAGTACCGTTATAACCAGACTAATAATGACTGTGTAGTGTATTTGGATTAAATTGTTAAGATTTTTATTAAACTAACAGCAATTCTTGCATGTGATGTCTTCTTTTTTGCCCATGACAGAATTTTGAGTGTGACAGTGACCCTCAAATATAGATTAATGAACAAATACAACAAATTAGAAGAAAGTTAAAATACCTCTGGGTATAACATCTGGTAGTGCTCCTTACAAAATTATAATGGCTCAGTTTCCATTGTTAATTTGAGGTTTCATCAGCCAGAGATAGCCTTCAAACTTTTGTCTTGGGATAGAAATATATATTTGTATATCTGTATGCATATGTGTGGCTGAATGCAGCAGAATAATTTATAGGTGGTTCGCTTTACGTATGCATGTCTATGTTTTTCCTTAAATGCTTCTGCAACAGTTAAAGGAATTCAAACATGGCTAGAAAACAGATATGTCTCTGAAAATGAAGGAAGAACATTTGAAAGACAGGAGGCTGCAAATAAGTCTAGAAGTATCTTCCCAGTCAACAGTTAAACATACATGCTAGAGATAAGCAATCTCTTCTATTCCGTGGATCAGGTAGATTAGGCAAAAAAAAAGTACAGAAAGCTGGAGTGGGTATTTTTTTTTTATTATTTTTTAATGAACTTATTAAAAAAAACTAAGAAACAAGACAGTAGCTAAATAGACCATTTTACTATCTTCCCTTTGCAGCAAGGAGATAATCTTTTGTTAGCCATTTATAAAAATTTGATCTGAAGTTATATAATGGTTGGGGAAAGATTCAGCTTGCTCAAAATTCAAAGATAAGATTTAGTACAAGATTAAGGTCCTAAAATGTGGTTGTCTGTCTGACTGATAGATCATGTTCTGGTTTCAGCTAGAATAGAGTTAATTTGTTTCCTAGTAGGTGGTATAGTGCTGTATTTTGGATTTAGTATGAGAAGAATGTTGATAACACACTGATGTTTTAGTTGTTGCTAAGTAGTGTTTATGACAGTCAAGGACTTCTCAGCTTCCCATGCTCTGCCAGGTGCGCAAGAAGCTGGGAGGGGGCATAGCCAGGACAGGTAAGCCAACCGGCCAACGGGGTATTCCATATCATATGATGTCATGCTCAGTATAGAAGCTGGGGGGAGTTGGCCGGGGAGCAGCAACCGTTGCTCAGGAACTGGCTGGGCATCGGTCAGCAGGTGGTGAGCAATTGCATTGCACATCACTTATTTTATATCTTCTTTTATCATTATTCTTCTTATTATTTTCCCTTCCTTTTTTTGTTCTATTAAACTGTCTTTATCTTAATCCACAAATTTTACTTGTTTTTTTCGATTCTCTCCCCTATCCCATTGGAGGGAGGGAGTGAGCAAGCAGCTGTGTAGTGTTCAGCTGCCTGCCAGGTTAAACCACTACAGATCCCAAGGACATTTCTGATATGTTTCAAATAGTTTTTTACAAAGAATTTTTATTCAGCTTTTACCATCCTCCCCTTTTCCCCCACCAAGGATGTTTTACTTACATTCACTTTAAACATTAGGTTCACGGAATCACAGGATGGTTGAGGTTGGAAAGGACCTCTTGATGTCACCTAGTACAACCTCCCTGCTCAAGCAGGGTCACCTACAGAAGGTTGCTCAGGATTGTGTCGAGTTGGGTACTGAGTACATCCAAGCACTGAAACTCCACTGCTTCTCTGGGCAACCTGTTTTTGTGTTTGACCACCCTCACAGTAAGAAAGATTTTCTTCTGTTCAGATGGGATGTCATGTGTTTTAATTTGTGCCCATTGCCTCTTATCACAGCACATGTCTGAGAAGAGTCTGGCTCCCTCATCTTTCTTCCCTCCCATCAGGCATTTATACACATTGCTAAGATCACCCTGACCCTTCTTTTCTCCAAGCTGAAGAGAGAGTCTTTACAGATATCCTGGTTTCAGCTGGGATAGAGTTAAATTTCTTCCTAGTGCTATGTTTTGGATTTAGTATGAGAAGAATGTTCATAACATACTGATGTTTTCAGTTGTTGCTAAGTACCCTCCTAGTCAAGGACATTCAGCTTAAAAACAAACAAACAAACAAACAAACAAGCAAAAAACAAGCTTTGGGAGGGAGCACAGCCAGGACAGCCAGCCCAGCTAGCCAACGGGGTATTCCATACGATGTGACGTCATGCTCAGTATATGAATGGTAGGCGTGATCCAGGAAGTGGCGATCGCTACTTGGTTATCGGTCAGTGAGGGTGGTGAGCAATCGCATTGTGCATCACTCATTTTGCATATTCTATCATTATTATTATCATTATCATTATCATTATTATTATTATTTTCCCTTTTTTGTTCTATTAAACTGTCTTTATCTCAACCCACAAGTTTTTCTCACTCTTACCCTTCTGATTCTCTCCCCGTCCCACTGTGGAGGGGGAGTGAGTGAGTGGCTGGGGGGGATTTGGCTGCCTGCCAGGTTAAACCACGACAACAGATGAAGCCAAAAAGAGTCACAGATGAACAGTCTGGAAGCCAGTAAAGAAAGAGAGGTGCTGTCTTCATTAGAACTGGTAGTCAGTTTATACTTTGATACATATGAATGAAAGATTTCAGCTCTCCAGAGAGCTTCTGCTTGCTGTGAATATGGATCTCATTATCTCTTTTACTGATAAGGGTTTGGAGAGTTTTTCTTAAGGAAAGGCAAGTGCACTCTCATGGCTGTAGAAAAAGGTCAAATGTGTATTTTTAAATGGACTTAAATTAACACATACAAACATTGCTCTTTTCCAAAATATCTGAATTCTAGAATGGCTTTTTTTTTAATTAAAGAACTTTTGTGTATTTAATTTATTAATCCTTGGAATATGATTATTATCTGAATATTACAGGTACAGATTTTATCCATTTCTTTACAAGCAGAGGCTTACTGAGGTCAGTTAAGACGACTAGTTAATGAAGTACTTCTCATTGTGAATAAAGACAGTAGAGTTATGTCCTTAATGATTTGAAGAAGCTTGAAGACTCATAATTAATTTTAAAGGTCAGTACCATTTTCTTACAAGGTTCATCTACTACATTATTTATGGACTCCAAACTGATTGATGGGCTATATCAGACAATTATATGTTACTCTTTCATAAACTGATCAAAATCAGAGCTTAAAAAAAATTGATCTTTTTTGCCCCATATCCTTACAGAAAAGGCTGTTACAGAGTTCCACTGATCTGATGGATGGAAAACTTATTCTAAATTTATTTACCAGCTTACAGGTGGTACTTCTTGTGCCAGTCCTCTTCTTTATCCTTAGTCTTACTCTGCTGTTTAGACTGCCTGTGGAGAACTTAGTGTATAGTTTCTTACAGAGCATTTTCCTTGCATAATAAATATTCGTTCAGTCTGCACAAATTCAGTTCAAATTCGTTTTTTCTTGAACACCAGATTCAAGAATTGAACATGATATTCCATTTGAAGTTCCATCAGTGGCACTAACAGTTCCCTAAATCTATTGTAATGTATCTTCTGATGTATTTCAACGCTGCTTTTGCTTTTCATACCAGGAACTGTAAAATTGATTCTGTGCCTAAGATCAGTTATATTGCTAGATCTTTCTTCTCAAATGATAGTACCTGCTAGCAAATACAGTCTGCTAAACTCTTATGATCTATCTTAAGGTTGTGAATGAACCTTAGGCTGCTGCTAAACACATATAATCCCTTAGACACATACCATTGACCAAATCTGGGACTAGGGGTAGATCCAGACGGGTCTTCTCTGAACCTCATGACTCAACGGGAGGGTATCCCTTAACCTTTTCGTTCTCGGCTTCTGTATAAATCATGCCAACTCAGTTCTAACATGATACCCTGGTTTTGGCTGGGATAGAGTTAATTTTCTTGCTAATAGCTGGTATAGTGCTGTGTTTTGGATTTAGTATGAGAATAATGTTGATAACACACTGATGTTTTAGTTGTTGGTAAGTAGTGTTTACACTAGCCAAGGACTTCTCAACTTCCCATGCTCTTTTCCTTTGTATGCTTCATCCATGTAATAAGCGATAGAGTGAACCTTGCCATCGAACTCTGTTAAGGCGCGCTTTCCTAAATTTCTATTAAAATCACTTTCTGCTAATACCATCAACAGTGATTCTTTGAGTGGCCTCTAAACCATTCATTCACGACAAAGTGGGATTGCATTGGAATTATGCATTCTGTTTGATATATTATGCTTCCAGAAAGATACTAGCAAGATAGTGAAGAAACAAACACTAAGCCTACCTAAAAGGCTGAAGAAACCTTAGGGACAAAACTAAACAAGAGCTTATTTACCCATGGTAAATTTCTCCTGGGTATTCCCAGTCACTTTGTCGTTCCTCGTGTGCTTTGAAATGGCTTCCAGGAGGTTTTGCTCTGTAATTCAGACTGTATTGATAAATATCTCAAAACAATTCCTGTGCTGATACTAGATGTATCTAAATATATAAATCTGAAAAAAGTAGCCAAAGCTACTCAAAGCTAAAAATTTAGCCCTATTTTTTTGAAAGAGATTGAAAAGAGAGAAAGAATAGCACAGCTAATCTAAAGTAATGCTAGTGAGCTCAGACTACGTCTTCCTTCTTTACGCAAAGGAGTGCAAGTGTTACTTGTGATTTATTATTATTATTATTGTTATTGTTAACAGAAGTAATAAGAGATAAGACTGCTACTAAACTTGGTACTGTTTAGAAGATAGCTAAATAAATTCTCTGGTGCAGCTTACACATTACCCCCAACAAATCTCAACTGTAGGCATTTCATAAGTACAGGATAACAACGGTGTAAGAAAAAGCTTATATAAAATGACACTAACTCCTGAAATTCAATAACTGTTTTCAAACAGAAGGGAGAATGGATTTCAAAGTTAAGGATTTCTCATTAGGAATGTTTTGCTGATAAACAGAAACAACTCCAATTTCTGATGACTAAAATTATGATCAGTCTGAAATAGAAAATGTTGTGTAACTCCCCTCTAGTTAGAAGAAAAAGCTCTTTTTCAGGTATATTTTCCTACATTCATTAAGACCTTTAATTCAATCTTTATAATGCCATCACCATGCATCTGTACAATGACATTGATCAGAAGTTCAAGTAGTATAGATTAAAGTTGGCCATATTTTGAGCAGATTAATAACCTGGATAAAGGAATTTTTGCCCTTTTCTTTAGATTTCATACTGAGATCAGAAAATACGTTATCATACTGTATTTTCTTCAGTATACACAATGAATTTTGATTTTTATTTCCAAAACTTTATTCATTTGAATCTTGGATTTGCTAAACTTCAAGATTTGCCACAATGCCAGCCTTTTCTTGAAGTCAGGCAGTGGAAGAGGAGGCTGAGTTGTGCCAGGACTATTTCATGTTATCAAAGTTTTTATTTAAGTCTCTCAACTGTAGGTTTTCAGTTGTCTTTCAGTAGATTGTCTTATATGAGTTACATGACTTTTATTTTGTATTACTGAGAAGACAAAGGAGCATGCTGCAATTGTTTATGAGGTGCTTATTATCATGTGTTTTCACAAATAGATTAGATAAACCTAACAGCACTTGGAATGGAACAGGTAAGTGCTTAGTTGTTACGGAAATTCATTCCATAGTTCTCAACCATTCCCTCACCGATAAATATCAATGTGGCTGGGATTTGAATCTTCATTTAAAAAACAGAAGATAGAATTAATCCATTACCTTGCATGCCTAGCCACCTTAATTTAAAAGGTTTGAAATGACTGAGTAATGGGGGTTTTTATTATCTTTTATAAAAGATTCATAACACTTCCATGATTCAGTAACATCACTGAAATATTACTTTGTTAAATTTTAGAATTTAAGCTATGTTTTGACATTTAGAAGATGCTTAGAGCTATGAATAACTTGCTGCACTAAACAGAAATTATGCTGTGCTATGCTTTGCTGTGTGTGTGTAAAACAGCTATTGCGCTTAGTTTCTTTTGTGCTAACTGCAATTCTGAAGCTTTATTCCCCGATTCTACACCTGGAAGGGCTAGAAGAGTTGCACACCACTGATCACGACTTAGACTAAGATTGGTTTACTCATGAGTATATCAGTTAGTATAATTAATCTTTTTTTGAGGGTGTTGAAATTTCTGCCATTTTAGGGGGCTATTGATTACATTGGGTTTTGTCACCTTAATGAAAATCAAAGTTCTCCAGCACTTTTTGTGCAACTGTGATACAGATGTTAGTCAAGCATTTGAATATGTGGTTAGTCAGTCTTTATAGCTTATGTATAATCAGGAGCTACATATCTGGAATTTGAGAAGAAGGTAGTATTAATACAGGATAAATTAAAGTTTTTATTCTTTATTCTTTTATTGAGGAAAAAAAATCTTTAAGGAAGAACTGTCCTGTTCTACAGATGTTGTTGTCAGCAGGATAACCAAAGACCAATATTCACAGTTCAATTTCTTTCAAAAACAAAATTAGCCATCTTTGCAAGCCCCATTCAAGCTTTTGATCCTATGAAAAGCACTCTGTAATAACACAAAACTACTTTTTTGATTATTTCTCAGTAGTTATATGAAAAGTTGTCCAGTGATGAACAATTATAAGGCAAGGCAAGGCAATGCAAAACTTTTGTTTTATTTTTAAATTACTCTATATGTGAAATGTCAAAACCACAGTACTACATGCACTTCAGACTGAAGGATTGACTGAAGATCTCTCTTCTGCATGCCCCTCACTACAAGAAGGACATTGAGGTGCTGGAGCGTGTCCAGAGAAGAGCAACGAAGCTGGTGAAGGGTCTAGAGAACAAGTCTTATGAGGAGTGGCTGAGGGAACTGGGACTGTTTAGTCTGGAGAAGAGGAGGCTGAGGGGAGAGCTCATGGCGCTCTACAACTACCTGGAAGGAGGTTGTGGTGAGGTGGGGATCGGTCTCTTCTGCCAAGTAACTAGCGATAGGACGAGAGGAAATGGCCTCGCCAGGGGAGGTTTAGACTGGACATTAGGAAAAATTTCTTTACTGAAAGAGTGGTCAGGCCTTGGAACAGGCTGCCCAGGGAAGTGGTAGAGTCACTATCCCTGGAAGTATTTAAAAGATGTGTAGATGAGGTGCTTAGGGACATGGTTTAGTGGGCATGGTGGTGTTGGATTTGTGGTTGGACTTGATGATCTTAGAGGTCTTTTCCAACCTTAAGGATTCTACGATTCTATGATTCTATGACTTAGGGAAGCAATATCAGTGAAACATTTAGGCTTTTCCATCTGAAGGTATTTAGGACTCTAAATCCAATTAAAGATTAGTGAATAAATACAGACATTTTCCATGGCTGAGAACTGGATTCTCAGCCATCTCACCTGAGCAGAAGAGTAATTTTAGGCTATGAATCCCATTTCCTCAGATATGTTTCATTACATTCTTGAGATACATTTCTGAACTTACACAGAAGATGATGATTCAGGCTCTAGAGCAGTCCTTTGGCTGATTAGGCAATATCCTGTCTCTTGTGTTCTCCAGCCCAGGAGCGTCGCTAGTCATTATCTATTCTGCAGAAAATTTAGGCTCCTGATTTGATTTTATCACTGGCTGTGGCGGTGCATTTTCCCCCCTCCCCTGGGCCACTGTACGATCTCAGGAACTCCTGTTAGGCCTTAGCCATTGTGTAATGAGTTAGGCGGTTGAGCGTCCCTTGACCGTACTAGGCACTCTTGCACGGCCAAGGTGGGGAGCGACACTGATCGTACCAGGAACACCGGTTACCTGATCAAGGTAGGGAACAAGAGCAGGGGATAATTCATCATCTCTAACAGCCCTGAAGCATTCCCTACCTCGATCATAACTCAAGTGGAACGATACCATGGTTACCATGGAACAGTACCATAATTACTACGTCAGACCACCTCGGATAATGGCCAAGATGAAAACTTACTGATGACTAAAGCCAATCATCTTGCAAAGCTATAAACAGTAGTCCCAAGCAAGACCCTTTGAGTTCTCCTGGACTGCAGCGGGCTGTTCCTACAGTCTCCCTCTGAGTGGGATGCCTCTCGAAGTTCACAAACTCTCAAGTTTGTGATATTCGGAGGACCATTGGAACCTGGGTTGAAACACTCCTCGTCCAAGACACTCCTCAGGGCTCATCCCTTCACCCGTTGAGAAATGCCAAGACATTTAACATGAGTATTTCACGGACTCGAGGGGAATTTTTAACCGGTATCTTTATGTAGCTATAGGTCTTTTTCTTTCATGAATTTATTTAGTTACGGGCCCTTGTGTGTGAATAAATCTATATTGTGTGTGTGTGTATATTGATTTAGATAACTAACAATAAGCATAATCTGAAATTTAGTAATTATAGTAAACTTGATTAACTTGCTTTGTAACTGTTAAATTAGTCAATGATTAAGTGCTGTCAAAATCTTATGATCTACCTTAAAACTGTGAATGAACTTTA
>NW_009227521.1:0-3569 GCF_000690835.1 Fulmarus glacialis | reverse complement strand
AGCAGGATCCTAAGTCAGTATTTCGCGACACTGGCCTGGGTACCAAACTGTAAAAGTATACTTAGATTTATACTCCCTTGTTTGAATATTTATTCTGTTCAACTTCTGCAACTAGAAACTTTCTTAAAACTACATTTCAATGTTTTCCTTCTTGCCTACTCTTTTTCCACATCTGTGAACCTTGCCTCTTGCCTTCACAGTGGTTCTGCAGTAAGTGGAGATACAGGCAAAACTGTTATGTAAGACACTGTGTAGCCTATAGGTTTATGAATTAGGAAGCTGTTGGTTAAACCTGGGGACAAGAGGTTTAACTCAGAACGTACATTTCCCTCTCCTTTTTATATAAAGTTTATATGGTGTTAGGAATCCTTCATGCTTTTTACTGAGGTCAATGAAGCATAAACAACATATGGCTGCACAGACTGCACAAACTATAAACTACGTTTATAAGTTTTCATGGGACATAAGTTCTAAGACATCTGTTTTCTGGAGCCTCAACAATTATGTCTATACCAGCACATGTAGAATTATTTTGCAATTTGTAAATTTTGATGAACTCTAAATGGTCTGGCTGAGTACCAGTTTCAAAAAGGATAGGGAATAGAGTGCACACCCACGTATGTGTGGAGAACTGAATACCTGCCAGTCTAGATTATAAGAAATCACAACCCATTCAGAAAGTAAGTGCATTTACATCTAAATAGAGTTAGACATGAGATATATGGGCAGCTCAGTAAATCCAGGGGATCTACAAACTGTGTTCAGTAGCACAGCTGAAGATGTCTAGGGATGTTTTTGCCTGAAAACTTTGGTAGCTTGATCAATTCAGTTCTTACCTAGGACAGTCAAGTAAGAGTTTTCTCCATTTACTAACCTCTAATTTTTGCTCAAGCAGCATTTTAGTTCTCACAGGATCTGGAACATGGCTCCCAGAGTTTTGCAGATCTTCCCCCCCCACCTGCTCCGTTAATGTTATAATGGATTTTTTCACGCTACGTGTTAGGCATCAACAAGATAACCCAAAAGACACAAAAGTCTCCTGGATTTAAGTGTTTAATGTTATGTATGCCTGGCTTTCATTTGAAAGCCACACATTTTTTTTTCCAACTAAATTTATGAATAAGGAAAATGAATTATTTCCTTACATTACCAAACAAAAGAGTTTAGGGAAAGTCTTATTACCTCTACCAAAATGCTGAGGTTTTGCAGAATTTTACTACCCATTTAAATATTAAAGTCCCTACAATAAAAAGAAATAGAAACTGACAAAATGAGATAAAGTATATCAATTTTATTTGATATAACAACTGAAACTAACAATCTTGAACCATCTCATCTCATTAAACAAACCAGTTCATTAAACATACCAGTGCTAGATTAGAATTTTACAAATTATGTTTCTTACGCTTTTGTGAGAGTTATAGAAATGTAAAGGAGAGAGTAGACTGTAGACACACTTGAGGAATGTCTCCAGGGAAGCTATCTTAAAGAGAAAGGCTGCTTTATGCATCAATGAAGTCTACCCTCCGTTATACAAGAACATTTCCTATTCTCTGGGGTCCTGTGTTGAGAATATTCTGATGAAATTCAAAAAACAAGTCCTGGTTTTGTGTACAGCTGAGATGATAGAAAATATCATACACAGTCCTGTAGCATCTGGTTTTACTCTTTAATTATTCCAAGAACATAGTTCATGAATTATCCTGCTTGATGAAACTGGAGAAAACTCTATTCAAGTCAAAAGAGAACTGTGTCCCAAAAAAGTCTGGTTATTGGTTGAGAACTGAATAACTATTTCCTGGGGGGGGTTGATGTATATGTATATCTATATGTGTACATATATTTATGTATATGTGAGTGTGTATACATGTATATTATACATATATACTATACATATATACACATACATAATAGAAGTGTGTATATATGTGTATATGTGTACATATAAAATATATATTATATATACATATACATATGCATATGTACATACATATATAATATGTATGTATATACACACATATATGATATGTGTATATATGTATAAAATACACATAATGTTTGTATATACAATATATACATATACATATACATATATTATACATGTATACACACATATATATACACACATATATATGTATAATATGTATATAAAATGACAAAAGAATCCACTTAAGTCCCCCAAAATGCAAAGGCTTGTGAGATAATTTCTGTATTATCTAATCTTTCATCTTCATACATGGAGTGGCACTGATTTAGTTCTGTGGAATTAGCACCTGCAGGAGCAGAGTCATCTTACCTAATTTTAGCTGCCTTAAAATGCAAGTATCTAGTGTCAGCTACTTGCTTAGGCTCCCTCTATAAGAGGTGAAGAATCACTTACATAGCTTATTTCATTCTGTTTATCCTGACTATCAACCTTAGAATGGGGTGACATGTCTTCCCTAAAGGAACCTAAGTGCCTAGGTCAGAAAATCTGTAACTCTAAAGTGAAAAAAACCCCAAACCCATATTGAAATAAATCTTAGCCTTATTTCTATTTAGTTCACTTTATTCATATTCGGATACATTTATCAACAGCATACCACCATGACGTTGCTCAAAAGTATAATAAACAACATGAGAAATAACATTTTTGGGTATAAAACACAAGTGACCTTACTTTACAAGTTAAAATAATTTTTAGGGAGGAGATTGCTTGAATTACTGGTAGATTCTGTTTTGCATAATGAAGAGAAATAGTTACTTCAAGGGTACAATTAATCTGATCTATTTGAAGTAGCAAGTTCAACAGATTTTCATGCTAACAGTACTTACTACTTCTATTTACTAGGTGCAGAGGGCAACTGTCTTATACTAGGTGTATGTATAAAACGTACAGTGTGTGCCATTTGTTAATCATGTACTATAATTAGATGAAATAAAAGAAAAAAATGTTAAACTTATGCCTTTGCTTTGCTTCATAATTCAGTATGTCACTAGATCATGAATAAAACTTTGGACAGCTAAAAGGAATGTGTTAACAACATAACTTAATCAGTATGTTTAATGCATTTCTTTCCCAACACATATATATAAGTTATTTAGCAATTCTGAGAAAACCAAACCAAAGCCTACCTAATTTTAGAGGAATTACAAAGGCATAAATTATATTTGTTATGTAACTACAGAAGTTGGGACGGCTAGCAGGATAAACCCCCCATAATCCAAGAGGAAGAAGTTAACGACCTGCTACGCCACCTGGACACTCACAAGTCTATGGGGCCGGATGGGATTCACCCGAGGGTACTGAGGGAGCTGGCGGAGGAGCTTGCCAAGCCACTCTCCATCATTTACCAGCAGTCCTGGTTAACAGGGGAGGTCCCGGACGACTGGAGGTTTAGCATTGTGATGCCCATGTACAAGAAGGGCCAGAAGGAGGATCCGGGGAACTACAGGCCACTCATCCTGACCTCAGTGCTTTGGGGCGCGTTTCTTTTGGGGGGCGCAAAAAAGCCATGTCTGGGACAACCAAGGGATCAGGCCGAGCCAGCATGAGTTCAAGGAAGGCAGGTCCTGCTTCACCAACCTGA
>NW_009227520.1:765-6328 GCF_000690835.1 Fulmarus glacialis | reverse complement strand
CCCTTCCCCCTTTGAACCTAGTTTAAAGGAAGGTGTCCTAGAAAAGGAAAAGGGGTGTGTGTGTAGCAGGGAGGTCTTTGTGAAATGGCTTTGATTTTGCTTAGACAAGACTCTCCTAACTCGTTACTGTCCTTTCCTCCTTGAACAGTGCTGCATGACCAGAGGTAGCAAATGTCCAAAGCCAGCTCCATCACCCAGTTGCTCCTCCCGGCATTCGCAGACACGTGGGAGCTGCTGAAGGGTGTCATGGAGAGGGAGTCTGGGACCCTGTGTCAGGTCTTGCACTTCTGGCTTTTCCTGGGCATCTACCTGTCTGTCCTCCTAGGCAACAGTCTCATCATCACTGCTGTAGCCTGCGAGCATGTACTTCTTCCTCCTTAACCTCTCCTTCCTCGACCTAGGCTTCATCTCCACCATTGTCCCCAAATCCATGGCCAATTCCCCCTGGAAACAAGGGCCCTGTCTTACTCAGGATGTGCTGCCCAGGTCTTTTGCTTTTCCCTTTTGATATCAGCATTTTCTTTTCTCACCATCATTGCCTACTACTGTTACGTTGCCATCTGCAAACCCCTGCACTATGGGACCCTCCTGGGCAGCAGAGCTTGCGCCAAAATGATAGCAGCTGCATGGGGCAGTGGTTTTCTCAGTGCTGGGCTTCACATTGCCAACACATTTTCAATACCACTCTTCCAAGGCAATGCTGTGGACGAGTATTTCTGTGAAATCCCCCCGATCCTCAAGCTCTCCTGCTCAGACTCCTACCTCAGGGAAGTTCAGCTTCTTGTGATTAGTGTCTGTTTAGCATTTGGGTGTTTTGTTTTCATCGTGCTGTCCTACTTGCAGATCTTCAGGGCTGTGCTGTGGATCCCCTCCGAGCAGGGACAGCACAAAGCCTTTTCCACGTGCCTCCCTCACCTGGCCGTGGTCTCCCTGTTTATCAGTACTGGCATGTTCACCTACCTGAAGCCCCCTTCCATCTCCTGCCCATCCCTGGATCTTGTGGTCGCAGTTCTGTGTGCAGTGGTACCTCCAGCAGTGGACTCACTCCCTCATCTACACCATGAGGAACAAGGATCTCAAGCATGCCATTAGGAAAGTGATTTCATGGATGTTTCTCAGTCATGATGACCTTCCCATCACTCTCTATAAATTACTACCATTCTAGGCTATGCTTTGTTGTTTTTAACTATCATTGTCATCATTAGCATCAGCATCATTATTATTCTGCTAATTATCATTATCATAATTGCTATCATTCTCATTTTGTGGTAATTTTTGGTTATCATGTTCCTACACAAATGTTTAGATTCATCTCACTTCTACTGAGGAATTAACCTTCTCTGTCACACCTGGAGCCTATATAAATGTATGTCCAACAGTGGGTCAGAGCTAGACTCCCTTCTAGCATCTCTGTAATAAAAAGGGATCTCCCAAACACAGTGCTTGGATACTCAACTTGTCTTCCAAGGCTGGTGCCAAGAATAGGCATGAGCAACTGCACCCCAAAAGGGCCTGTTGCTCCATGGGTTCAAGAGCAAACAGCTCATTGTCATAGTGTGACCTGTTAGAGATCAAGGGTTGGATTTAGGACTCGCCTGTTGGTGTCTGGTGACAGTGGTGATGGTGAATGTTCACCGAGGTACGTACCCAGGGCGGTCTCACATGTGACATGTGGATCATGTCCTTAAGCAGGGGAGTCTGGAGCTGCCTGGAGAGCCCAGAAGATCTCCATATGTGCCTGGGGTGGGCAGTGAATGAAGCCCCACAAAGTGGTGGAGTAACCCAAAGGAAAAGTCCTAAACCCAGGTATCTGCAGGGAAATAAGGCCTCTGCAATCACAGAGGAGGCAGTGGGGACCTAGCAGGCACAAGGAAGGGAGGCTGGAGAGTGATTTATGTCACCCTCAGGCAACGGCTGAACACATCTAGTGCCCTTGGAAGTACACCATAGTCACTTAAACCATCTGCCACATCCACAGACCTCCTGGAAAGGGGGATTAGCAGCAGTGATCCCCATCCAGCTTGAGGCCATATGAGGAGTATCAGGAGGGGGCCAGGAATGTCCAGCCAAATCAGAGGATGGACGGGGAGAGATCAGATGGGCAGTGAAATTGTTCTAGAAATTGCCTCAAATAGAAAAATGCTGGTATTCAGCTAATCCAAGGCAACGTCCGGACTGTGGGTAACCTAAAGCATGCTCATGGTGCAGAGCCAGAGTCCTTGCTGTTCTGGTGCTCCACCAGGCCTGCGAAGTGGCTGTAGAAGCCTGATGCCCCCCACTCTTTATACTTAGCGCCATCATCCCTGCTGAAGGGTGTCACGGAGAGGGAGTCTGGGACCCTGTGTCAGATCTTGCACTGAAGGAAGCATGACCCAGCAGCCAGGTGAGTTTCCTGCTGTCCCTCAGTCCCTCTGCTTAGCACATGTCCCTGAGACAGTCTTCCCCACCCCATTTGCTGGCCCATACCCCAGATGTCACCCCCAGGCCTGGCCCTTTGTATCTTTCATTTTCAGCCCTGGCCAGTCACCATGGTCCAGGTTTGGGCTGATCTTTGAAATGTGACCAGCTCCGTCTACATCGGGGGAGTGTCCAGCCCATGCCCAGCTCACACATGCCCAGACCCTGGCAGATGTCAGAGCAGGGCTGTCTGCGAACCATCCTGTCTGAATAGGACAAAGCTGAGTCTGGGCAGGGACAGAACATTGGGCAGGCTATAAGAGCAGGAGGGACATGGGGGGATGAGGCACTGAGGTCTCTTGTACAGGCCATAACTGGGCATGTTTTTGCACCCCTGAATGCACCCTGCACAGTGTGGTACCTGCACAGTTGAGCTGTGAAGCCACATGTGGGGCAGTGGAGGGATAGGGAAGGCTAGTGCAGGGATGGGAGTACTACTCACCAATGCCGAGTAAAGGTGAAGGATCATCACCTCCTTCACCCTGCTGGCAACACCCTTCCTGATGCAGCCCAGGGTGCTGGTGGCCTTCTTTACCAGGAGGACACATTGCTGGCTCATGTCCAACTTGTTGTCCACCAGGACTTCCAGGTCCTTTTCTGCAAAAGATTTTTCTGGCTGGTCAGCCCCCAGCATTTACCTGTGCATGGTGTTATTCCTGGGGAGCCCAACAATTCAGAGAGTTTGCAATCTACCTCACTTTCCACTCACCTCATCTATATTAGGCAGCTTGTCCATGGTGGTGTTTTTGGAAACTAGTTCAGTAAAGACTGAGGTGTGGAAGTCATTGAGTGTCTCGTGCTTTTTCATATCCTTTGTCACCAACGCCCCTGGCACATGCACCAGTGAGCCCACATTTTGCCTTAGTCTTCCTTTTGCTGCTATGTACTTGTAGAAGCCTTTTTTGTTGCCCTTCTGGTCCCTCACCAGATTCAATTTCAGGTGGGTTTTGGCTCTCCTAACCCCATCTTTACATGCTTGGGAAGTTATCATCAATGTCCTCCAGAAGCTTTCTGGATGGTTTGTGCCCTATTATGTTGTCCCTCAGGCAGGTTGTCTGAAGATGACCTCATCTTCTTTCTGATCAAGCAGCCAATAATAGACACCCACTTAAAGGTCACCCGTGTTGGTCTGCCTGCTAATCCTGACCCATAAACTTTTGACTGGCTTATCATCTATCCCAAGGCAGAACTTCATGCTTTCCCACTGCTCTCTCACTTAAAGGGAAACTCCCGCTCCTTGTTGACCGGTCCTGTCGTTCCCAAACAGCTTTTATCCATCCATCCCAGCACTCCAGTTGTGTGAGCTATCCCACCATGTCTCTTATCCCATGAGATCATAGCTCTGGAACTGCCCACAGACTTCTAATTCCTCCTATTTTTTTTCCCCAGGCTGCATGCATTTGTGTATAGGCACTTCAGAGAGGTGCCCAGCCATGCTGATTTCTTGGAAAGGGTAAGAGAGTTTTCACTACAATGCTGTCCCATAGACACTTCCTTATTTATGTGCATACACTTGGGGTGATTCCACTTCAGCACTGCTTTGTTGATTGTTATGCTTCTTTTGTTTATATAAACCTTTGCTTGCCTACCCCATCCATCACTTCCTCACTCCTCCAAAATTCCTGTTTAAAGAAATGTCATTCAGAAGGCAGTGCTGTGCTGCTACAGGTGACTGAGAAGGAATCTGTAATCAGCCCATAGCTTTGTATTTCAAGGAACAGCCAGTGAGGATAGAGAGAAATCAGTGAAGGTAAGAACATGCTGGGGTGAGAACAAGGTGGGGAAGTGGGTAGGATGTCTACAGCCTGCAGGGAAACAGGTACAGGTGTGGAACAGTGTAGGAGAGCCTGCAGTGGAGATGGCCGAGGGTGCTGGCAAGGCTGTAAGGCTCCACCAGAACTGAGGTGTTTGTTCCCTTGGCTATGGCAGCCACCGAGGCCTATGATGAAACACATTGTCCTCATGGCACTGGAGCCTCATTTCCTCCTTGAAACCCGCAGGGAGGCTGGGACGTGTCATACCTTTGTTCTTCGCTTGGCGTAACAAAGCCCATATCCTACTGTCCCAGGAAGAGCCCTGAGCCATGCGTGAGGGACAGGATCTCCCTTCCCCGAGGGTGGTGGTCAGGCTTGGCATTTAGCTTGATAAATACATCAAGGCTTTGCTCAGCATCAGAGCCACCTGCACAGTGCCTCTGCCTGCCTCTCATCACTGCCTCCAGTTTTCTGCAGAGTCCATGGAGAGGCTTTGTCAGTAATGGCCCTCAGTGGGGCCAATTAATACTCCAAGAAATTTCAGCATTTCCTTCCGATTTTGCCTTCTCGAGCAGTTTGTTCAATCTCCTCTCATTATTTGAGATTCATGGATTTAGGACCAAATACACCATGGGGCTCATTACAATCCCGTAATTTTCTTCAAGACTACAGCTAATTGGAGAGGTTTCAAGGGAGTAGTGAATGATGAAGATTTCAATAACCATTTAATAAGAAAGGATTTTTGCTTTTTAAGGATATTTTTATACTTTTTCACTTTACAGAAGAAGTGATAGCAGCATGCTTCAACTGATATTGATCCAGAGGGTATCCTAAGGAGGTCTGGGTGGGCAGGAAAAGCTGTCTCCTTGAGGCCAGACTCTATATCAACAAAATTCCTCCTCACCTTCCCAACCCCGCTATTTCTGTCATTTGCCCCCCTGGGACTTGCATCACTTGCTTACATCAGACTTTTCCATTGAAGTCTGCAGCTTCGGTGTGATGTTATAGCTCCTTTGCATCAATTCCCACCTGCTTTCCTCAGAGAACTGCCTGCACACAGGCACAGAAGGATTTCTCTTAATTGTCAACAAACAAAAGTTACACACAATACAATTTAATGATCAGTAAAACACTCCTTAACTGTATGCTAAGTTCAAGCTGCATCTAATGATGTCCACCTTCCACAAGGGATAGCTGTACAAGAACTTTTTTAGGCAGAGAGATAGGAAAGACTAGATATAAAAACAACGGAGTAGATTAAAGAGTAAATTAGGCTTCAGAGAGATAAGGGAAGCTTCTAACTCCCTGAAGCTCAAAGCAGCAACTAGTTGGGAGATGTCTAAATGAACAAA
>NW_009227520.1:0-734 GCF_000690835.1 Fulmarus glacialis | reverse complement strand
AAAGAGGAAATCTGGAGAGCAATGGGAAGAGCACATGTCCAGATAGTCTGCTGAAAAGATGCCCTCTTAAACATGGTCCTTTAATCTGAACAGGTGAGAACACCTGAAAGATGAGGTAGATTAAATGTGCAGCGTAACAGCAGAGTACTGGTAGTGCAAGTACAGGGGGAAATCAATATTTCTTCTCCTATGATTAATACACTTCCTGGAAATTCCCATTCTGGCATGGTGGAAAAATATTGCCATTTTATTAAAAGTACTCAATTGTTTCAGCTGATGAATATGTATTCAGATTCTTTTAAGTGTTGAAAAAAGTTGCTCACCTTTCTAGGCAGACCTCAGTTGTCTGACCATGAACATCCGGTGCCACTCTTTGGGGCCCCAGTGTACCTTAGGTGTTTTCCTGGGACTGGTAACTATCACAGAGGACCTCTGAGAGAACAGAGCCCCTCAGGAGCTGCAGGTGGAGCCTGGGCAGAGGGTCCCAGGGCATCGATGCCGGCACCAGGTGTCTGAGTTCCTCTGATTGAAGACATTTGTGTCCCACATCCAAACCCAGTTCTGAACATCTTTCTTTTTCAAAGAAAGAAAAAGGACACACAATCCCCCCAAAGACCAGTATATTAAAACAACAGAAAACAAAACCAAAAAGAATTTTAAAAGCTTTGATTTAGATCCCAGTCTTCACCTCTTTGTTTCATTTTTATTATTTTATTTATTCATTTATTATTTAT
>NW_009227519.1:0-24212 GCF_000690835.1 Fulmarus glacialis | reverse complement strand
CCCCCGCCCTTCCCTCTCCCCCCTAATCGCCCTTCCTTTTTTTTTTTCCTTTTCCATTGTTTAAACCATTTGGGCCACTGTGGTGATAGTATTTTGCTTCTAAGTTCTGCTGAAAACCAACATTTTGAGATTTCAGACTTGTTCTCCTTGAAGTTCTCAGTTGTTGAAGTTATTGCATGGTATAGCCAGGCTGTAATTCTGGCCTATTTGAAGTTTTCTTATTCTTAGTATGGTATCAACTCTATTTTGGCTTCACAGTAAAAGTACATATTTTAAACAGTGAAAGCCTGTTATCATCAGAGAAAAAGAATAATTTTAGATACTAATATGCCCTCTTTATTTCTGAAACAGAAATCCCTTTGGAGAAAAAGAGGCAAGTACTGCTTGTCTCATCTGCTTTGGAATGGTCTGATCTTTAATGAATTTATGTATGTCTGAACCAGGAAATTGGCAGGCAGATTGAAATTAAGATTTTTCTTGCAGTGATATCTCTGAAACAAATACAAGCATTGTGAACGTGAATATTGACTGTATAACTAGGTTGTTTTGTTTGTTTGTTTTAAATCTAGGCCTCATGAAATAGGCATATGCAATTCTCAGATATGCAGTTGGACTCCTCTGCAGGTCCTGAATGATGACTCAGATGTTCTATTTCCTGTCAATGCTGTTGGCTCTTACTCCCAAACAGGTAGGTATTTTAATTCCAGCAAACTTTATAACAGAATTTTTAACATGGGACGATGGTAAGAAATAATGGGATTGTAAGGGCATAGGAGATACTGCACAAGTGGGATGGGAGGTTCAATTAAAATTTATTCTAGATCTGAATCAGAATTCTCCATTTGAGTAGATATTTAGTAGAGGAGGATTTATCAATGTTGGAATAAGCCAGAGTTTTGCTGGGATTAAGCTGTGGTCTTGTATGGCATTTTATTAATGTTTGGGATGGTTGAATAGAAAGTATCCTTATTCATTTTCTAGATATCACTAAGCTGGAAGATACTGCAAGTGTGTTTGAGAATTTGAATTCAAATTAATCTTAACAGTTTGGAGAAAGTAGTAAATACTGGATGCAGTTCAATAGAAGCTGTTATCTGTTTATATACAGGATGAGGAATGATTGGCTAGGAAATACTTCTTCGGAAAAGGATATGGGAATCATAGAATGGTTTAGGTTGGAAGGGATCTTCAAAGATCATGTAGTCCAATCCCCCTGCCATGGGCAGGGACACCTTCCACTAGACCAGGTTGCCCAAAGCCCCGACCAACCTGACCTTGAATACTTCCAGTGAATGGGGCATCCACAACTTCTCTGGGCAACCTGTTCCACTGCCTCACCATCTTCATTGTAAAAAAAATTTCTTCCTTATAGCCAATCTAAATCTACCCTCTTTCAGTAGGCCATGGTAAAAAGTCTCTCTCCATCTTTCTTATAAGCCCTCTTTACATATAGAAAGGCCGCAACAAGGTCTGCCCGGAGCCTTCTCTTCTCTGGGCTGAACAACCCCAACTCTCTCAGCCTTTCTTCGTAGGAGAGGTGTTCCAGCCCTCTGATCATTTTTGTGGCCCTCCTCTGGACCCACTCTAACAGGTCCATGTCTTTCTTGTACTGTGGACCCCAGAGCTGAACGCAATACTCAGGGTGGAGTCTCACAAAAGCAAAATAGAGGGGGAGAATCACCTCCCTCAACCTGCTTGACATGCTTCATTTTATGCAGCCCAGGATAAGATTGGCTTTCTGGGCTGTGAGCACTGATTGCTGGCTCATCTAATTTTTCATCCACCAGTATCCTCAAGTCACTTTCTGCAGGAGACCGACTATAGTGGGTCATAAGTTGGTAGTGAATTAGCAGTGCCGTGCTTCTGGAGTAAAAGCACACTTCATACAGACATGCATAAATGAAAGCGTCATTTGTAAATTTACGCTTAGTTGGCTCTGATGTGGCCTCGGCTGCAGTATTGTATGCTGTTTGGGGTACTGCACTTCAAGAATGATGTGGACTGTTTGGAGAAGATCTTGAAGCAAGCATGAAAATGGTCAAAGGTATGGAAAAGAAGACCTGGTGCTTTTCCAGTTTCTGTATTGGTACCAAAAACAAACAAAAAACTTCCACCGCTCCCCAAGCTCTCACCCCACTCCCCTCCCCTCCCCCCAAGTTAATATTTTGCTAGCTCTTTATAAAACATTACTTTTATAAAACTGGGTATGTATTCTCATTTCAGTGACCACTTAAAAACTTTTCAGTGGCATTCAAATAGTGTTTAAATTGTAAAATATTTCATATTTTTTGCATATACATTATATGTGCCAAGAGTTTCAATGGACCGTTAATTGAAGGCCTGTGAAAAAGTGTAATTCAGTTCTGTAAGCTCAGTGATAAATACAATGTGAATCGTAAAATAATGCTGTACTGCCCTCTGCTGTATTTTAAGACATGTACCTCTTAAGAAACGCCAGTGGTTCAAAAAAAGTAGAAAGTACATTTTCATTTTTTTTCTGGTGCTCCCACATTTTTCGATTTATGAAGGAATGGATTTAGAAAACATTATGTAGTTTGTGGCATAGTGTTCTCTTAAATTTTATACAGAAACTGTTAGAAAAAGTCCATAGGTTTGTAAGTGTTTGCTGACTGCAACAGATTGAAATCTGGAATACAAGTAAATGTTCCTGTTTATGGGGGCAGGGGTTGGTGGTGGAATGGGAGCTCGCATTTGAGCTGTGGGAGTTAGTATCCAGTCAGACGTCACAAGGCACCAGGACCTAGAGCTAGGGGTTTGTAGCTGAAATCAAAAGTCAGGAGACCAAGCCAAGGCTTAGTACTGGAGACAGATGGTCGGAGAGGACAACAATAAGTGTGAGAGAGGCTTACTTTTGTTAAGGAGATACCGAGGACCCTTGTTTCATCTTGCTTCATCTCAGAACTGTTTTGAAGACAACGCTCAGACTACTAGAGATGATCAACAACAGGCCCATTCAGACGCTTTCTGGCACAGTATACAGATATTTTCAGTTTTCCTCCTGCCCTTCTTTGTCTTTGTGGTAAACCCTATGGTCCAGCATGCAAGCCAGAATGCATACGGCATTGGGCTGGTGAAAGGAATCTTCATCAGTTATAGGAAACAGCAGCACAGATTCTGCTGTCTGATTTCCTGACTGCAACTTTCCATGCTGTCACTGGGCCCTTCTGAACAGTCCTGAACTGACAGAGTGTGCAGGCAGTCTTCACTAAAGGGCCCATCATGCAACCCAAATGTCAGCCAGTTAGGGAGAGTGATACACCAGCCATAATGACAATTTGATGAGATTGAAAGCTGCATTAGGCAGTTGTTTGCTTGACTTTGGAAGTTACAATTTTGCTAGATGAATGATATCAGAGGGACCATGGGTTAGCTTTTTCTGA
Organism: Fulmarus glacialis; assembly: GCF_000690835.1. NCBI lineage: Eukaryota > Metazoa > Chordata > Aves > Procellariiformes > Procellariidae > Fulmarus > Fulmarus glacialis. Next base: position 20,811 of record NW_009227519.1, on the reverse strand, counting down.
GGGCAATTCAGCCCAGTAACTGGCAAGCTCATTATTATTATGACAACATTTTTGCTAAAATGTGCTTAATGAGCTCTTGTAAAATATATATTTAACCCAATATTTTGGTTTATAGATCTTAATACAGATAAATAACAAGACATATATATTTGAAATAGATTACAGCATAATCTATAGTGTTGTATGTTAATATCAGTGTTTTCAGTTTTAGTCTGTTGCAGCACTTCAGGGATGTGTCAGGGCATATCATGTCTCTATGTACCTAGAGATGAGAAAGCCTGAGTCAAAATTCCGTTGCTTGGAACAAAAATGGAGTATGCATTTTAGGAACTGAGCTTCAGTAAACTCTACAGCTTAAAAAATGAACTTTCTCCTCCATAGTCATTCTGACATTCTAATTCCCATTAACTTTTTTTCTAGAATTCCTGCTTTTTAAATTCTGTGCTATTTTAGTCCATGATTTTAGGATTGTTCTATGGTAACTTTGTCAGCCTTACATAGTGAGATGCAGAAAACATCAATAAAATGTGATTTTTGTTTCTTTCCACCTGAACTACCTTAATGGCAGGCACAGTGATGTGTATATTTTGATTCTGACAGTTGTGGGTCTGTGCCAGATGCATATTATCCATGCTTTTTAAAAAATATCTCATCTGTCTGATTCCTGATGTTTGGTACGTAGGCATAAGGAGCCAGAGAAAAGCCATGGTGCTCTGTTGGGAATGCATAAAGGACTGGTGTCTTTGCAAGGTTTCATGTACTGGGGACTAACCACACGTTCTTTTCCTGCAAGTCACGAACAGATTTGTAATGAGTATCAAATGCCATGTGGTGGTTAAACTCCTGGGGCTTGCAAAAATAACTTCAGTAAGATGTCTCTCTATAGCTTTACAACATTGTTATCACTATAAAACGTACCTCTAAATTATAATTTAGGAATTGTGCAATAGTAATTTTTTTCTAAACTGAGGGCTGTGTTGCTAAGGGACTTTACAGACCTGCTGGCATTCAGGCTGAATGTGCAGAAGCCAACGTTGGAGAAAGAATTTAAAGTGTTTAAAAGCTTTAGTAAAGATGAGTATTTCTAGTTAAAAATGCAACTACCTTCCTCCTGGTTTTGATTATATTTTATTTTAAAGTACTGTTAACTGAAGAAAGCTAATGCTTGTGCATTCTACTTTAGATAACTTGGAGAATGGAGAAGGCCATGAACACATTCATGCAGTAGAACTGGTTCCAAGAAGATCTGATCTTCCTTACAGGTACGTGTCAAAAATGTTTTTCTTAAAAGAAGAAAAGCTTCACCCTGTAGCTGCCAGCTTATTATTGTTACCTAATGCATAGCTACTCAGTACTGGAAAACAAACTGTTCATCAGGTACTTTTGCAAATATTTGGAAAGACAAATGCAAAAGCCTACACTTCTCTTTTTGCATAGTTTCATATATTGAACTTTTCCTAATTATCTTGAAGAAGTCACGTTGTCACGTCAAATAACAGGCAGACTTAGCCTTCTGGTTTCGAAAATAGGTTTTATGTTGTTTTTTATGTTATTTTTTTACTGTACTCTCCATGGCCTGTTGATTTGGATCTTTTTGTGTGTATTCTTAAATCACACTCACAACAGATACATTAAAGGATAATTAAACATAATTGATTGAATTGGGTGAATATGATGACAATTGTAGTTTCTGGAATGCTTTTTTCCTAAGTTTTGAATTCAGGATTTTGTTTTCAGTTATTGATGGTATTATACTTTTATGACTAGAGTGGAAGTCAGTCCTCCAGCTCAAGTGAATACTTTAAGCAGTATGTTGCCTTCAGCCGCTGTGCCAGAATCCATGACAATTAGTAAGTACTTCCTTGACGTATCTAGAATTAACTTTGAAAGTCCTATAACTCTTCATTTCTATTTTTGTTTGAGTAAGATCTGTTTAGAGAGGCATACAGCACTTCATTTCTGATATGCTGGCCGCATTAGAAATGGCTGCTCTAAAATGATTTTTGAATTGGCAGATCACAGGTTATGGTTCGTTGCAACTGGTATGACATTAGCTTCTCTGTCCACAGAGAAGCTAACGTCATCCTTATACTAGATGTGGCTTGAGTAGTTAAATGAACAATAATGATTTAATTTGATTAACATCTTTAAATCTCTGCAGGCTCTGAAAACACTAATGGTTGGTTCTGATGTGGTCTTACTTATTTTGCCTGCTTTCATTAATGCCTAGTCGGAAAAAACCCCAAACAAACCCGGAACTCTTTCTATGTACACTCAGTCTGTGGTTTTGATATGGAAATCTGCTCCAAGCATAAATATGGGCTTTCATAAGCAAAAACTTTAGTTAAGATTAAGGTGAAGGACAGTCATATTTTCAGTGGTGTTAAGAGTTGAGCTGGACAGGATAAAATAGCCTTTGCTGTAGAAGGAGATTAGTAGAAGTACAGGCAGTTTGTTTACCCCATCTTTAATCTTTTTTCTTCACATAAACTTTTAGAACAAAGACTTAGTTCTTAAATTGACTAGCTGTCTAAACATGTAAGCCAGTATAGTTTTATTTTCCTCGCTGTACAGACAGTTTTGTAACTGAACTGGTGGATATGGCTTTATTCCTAAAGCTCTGAGGTGTGTGTTTGTCTGTTTCTTTTTACAAATATGTATAAATTTTAAATTATGACCCTTGGGAAGTTAGAAGTGATGCAGCTAAGATTCTTTTCTGACATTGATTTATGAAATCATCAATGAATGAACCCTTAAGATATTGTAATCTCATGTTCTAATGTCATGTTCAAATGATATCTGTGTCAATGTATGTTAAAGGAGGCAGACCATGCATTTTCGCTGGGTACTGTTTCAGGCGCTGGCATGGGTCTGCTAACTGAGCTTTGTAAAAGCTGAAAAATCCTTTCTTACAAAGTACTTTACGAAGTGGGAAACTAGTTTGAGACTTTTAAGTGACATAATTGAAGGTGTAGATGGAGTTACTGTTTATAGTTACTGTGATACTTTGGTCACTGGGTATTCTCTGCTCATGTTATTACTGCAATATCCTTTCATTCTTACATTTTTATTTTATTTTTCAGTAATAGAATTTTAATGGGAAACTTTCTGATTTTATTGCACTCTATTGATTTTATTGTTTCGTAGGTGTATTAGGTACCAGCAGGGGCCGCAATTGGTCTTCTTCCATTGCTTAGTTAGTTCCTGTGTGTAGTTAAGGCAGCTATAAAATAGAAAGTAAATCTTGATGTTTTCAATTCTTGATACTTAGCAATTTTAAATTAAATGAACCACAGGATCAACAGAAGCATACATGCTATGTGAGTCTACACAGGCAGGACGCAGGAACAACTACAAAACCACAGATGAAATGCAAAGAGTAAATTTATTTTCGTTACCTCGCGAACTAGGGGATCCCCGAAGCAGCACCCAGGCAGAGGCACACAAGTGGGAATGCAGACACTGCGGAGCTTGGTCCTTGCTAGAGGATCACCGAACCTGCTGGTTTTGCCTGTATATCAGGGATTCACGTAGGCGTAGTTTACACTGTGCTTTGATCTTTCCCACAGGAGGGCAGGAATCTCAAGCATGTTCGATGGAGTGCCACTGAGTCTATCACAGGCCTATGTTATCAAAACAAAGATGTTCTACTTGTCCAGCACACAAGGCCAAACAACAATTAGTACGATATATGTGGTTTTTGACACCCCAGCTGCAAGTCACTTGAGCGTGTTTACAGTCCTCCTTGCCAATCTTCCGTTATTTTCCCACACACGCTATCATTAGTTTCCCATTTCAGAGAAGGTTTTGGTGGAAGGAAGGGGGGAAGCATGTCAAAACAATCTATATAAAGCCAGTAGAACACTTAGTAAATAATTTAATTATCACTATAATCAAAATTCAGCTGACTATACATATAAGTTAATACCTTTATAATAGCTGATCGCAGGTACAGTCAATAAAAATGCTTTTTTTTCAAGTTCGTTGTTATTGATCGTAGATTCTCTGTACAGGAAGAATTCAGTGCTATGATAAAGCCAGACACTGAAGCTCTTTTTCTTTATTGCAATTAGCAGAAGAATTATTAAATGGTGAGGCTTATAGCTTGGTTGCATAGCAACTAATTCTAACACATCAGACAAGAAAAATGGAATGCAGTAGTGCAGTGAGAAAAGCTGTGAGGTCTCCAGTGACTGGATTTTTGTGCTTTTTACTTCTGAAGACAAAGCCTGCAATGAATTTTTTTTTAATCTGTTCTTTTCCTGCTTCCTTTCCAATTTACTAGTGTCATACTAACCTTTTCTCGGTTCTTTTGATATGCAGGCTAGAAAATTATGTTATGAGAAGCTGTAATTTAAAATCTCTGCCATTTTGAATGATTTTCCTGAATTTATGTCCCATGCGTTTGTAAGGTATAGGTTAACTTGGCAGCAGATACTCTCAAAAAAATACTAATACCACTCGAGAAATCCTAATCCATGAGTTAGAGTTTCGCTGTGTATGTTAGACATCATTTCAAAACTTGCCTTACTTTATAGATCGTTATGTCTTATAACCAATTTTATAAAGAATTAAGTTTGTCAGAAGTTTTATATTTATGTGCCTATCCCATTATGTCATTTTCCAGTTTTTAAAAAATTGTATTTATCTTGTTATATTTGAATCACAAGAAACTTTATGTCTGCTCCAATTATTGTCATTGGAAGATTATATTTTCAGCATTGTTTTAGACCAGAAAAATCTGTCCTACCAGGACAAGTCTTCCTATTTTGTTTTTGCAGTGGAAAAAAAGGAAGTTCTGAAACTTTCATTTTAGAAGGATGCTACTTGTGTCCTTCTTTACAAGGTTCTTTGATTTTAGTGCTATTTTTAGTAAATAATTGGGAACTTAGTTTTTCCACTATAATTTTCTTCAGTTTTTAAAGTTGGGCTTTAACCACACTTTTAAAGTGTGGTTAACACAAAGGTTAGCAAAGGTTGTAGTTTGTACATTATTCCATATTTTTTCATATATTCTTGAGAAAGCTGCCAGTTTTTCATGATCACTGAAGAACTTTACTGAATAATCAAACCTACATATTATATTTTTATCCTGGCTGTGTAAGTAAATAAGGTGTATGTTTTTGTACTTTCTCTGTCCTCTAAATAACTTCTGACCTGTTCTGTAAATTGGTTTGCACCTGTCACTGACAGGTACTAAATTCTTGTGACTTCTCTGAAAGCACAGGTGTAGAAAGAGAGTGTATAAATTTCATCATTGAGAAAAAAGCTGCAGTTCATCTTACGGACTTTTTTTGGTCAGGACTCTTTCTACAGTAGAAGGCCAACACTGTATTGTCTAATTAGTTTCCTACTAAAATTTGCCCCATTAATAGTGACATGACAGGATAATATTTACAAGATTATGGAGCACTAAATAAAGCCTTAATAGCCAATGTTCATGCAGGCAGCTTGTCTTTAAAGGTCAGACTTCTGATTTAAGATGTAACTAGTCTGCTGGAAGTTTTATTTGTCTCTGAAAATATCTGTGTAAATTTGCACTCAGGAAAATAAAAAAATCATTCCTGTAGACTGCTCCCAGCCCACCCTGATATTCTATCTGCAGGATTGCAGAGGAGTGCTGCATGACCTTGTGTACACTGAGAGATGATTTCACTTACAGCTCATTCTTCATAACAGGTGATTGCAAATCATACTTATCCAATCTTTGGCTAAACAGCAGAAGAGTTGTGAAACTTATGGCTTTTCTGGAGGTTGCTGGGAAATTGACAGGTGTTTCTTAAAGCATGGCACTTTTTTTATACATTTCATGCTCTGAATGTGACCTTGTAAAAGCTTTATAGAAGCTAGATTTTGCATGTGGTATGCAAATGAATTGAAAAATGTTTTAGAGCAAATATTTGCTTTATTAGTAATTAGGCACTACAGCTTAATTTCATCAATAAAAGATAATTTTTGGTGGTTTAAAAAATTTAATGTGAAAAATTTAATTAGCACATTCCTTGATTTTTATGTCATCTTTTTTTACTGATAAAGACAGACCTGGTTTGGAATTACTGGTTTGCACATGGGAATACTTTTTTAAAGAAGATGTTGCAAAAATATCTCTTAAGATTACATAATTTGAAAGACTTCACTAGTTATCTTATTATATCTGTCTTTATGAAAATCTGATTATCACTTGAATTTTAGATATGTTGGTGTTGAATGCTTGATAACAGTAGTGTATCTCTTTCCTTTCTTAACGTTACTTTACAGAATGTAGATGACATATCAAGCACAAAGCAGTTCGGATGTAGGACATAAACATCAAACAATCTTCTGAAGTGGGTATACTTGGCCATCCTCCCACTGTTTTATTAAAAACCAACCAAAAAAATAAAACGAAGAGGGGGAGAAAGATTGAGGTTGCAAAGTCCAGAAGTCAGAAAATGCCAAATTTATGGTTGCTGCTACAACCCTGGTTTTCTTTTTTTTTTAAATTTATTTATTTTTCTAACCCACACAAGGAATGAGACATAAGGCTGCTGAAAAAATTAGGTTATGATCACACACTGATCTCGGAGGCAAGCATAACACAGACAAAAGGTTGTTGAACTGTGGGTCTTCTGGCAGATTTGAAGTGAACCTGCCGCAGTGTATGGTACTGGATTTACTTTGTTTGCATTCAGACTGTACTGACATGCTGCTAAAATTTTTCAAGAAGCATAAGTGAGAGTAAGAAATTACAGTTTTTGAAAGTTTTGAATGTTATGCCTGAATTAAATAGGATGGTGTCCTTTTAGTTCTGTTCAGTTATTGGCATCAAAAGATCATGAAATTAAAGTTTCTGATTTTTTTTTTTCTTGATAAGTTCTTATATATTTTAATTACACTAGTGAATGTTTGACTCCTTTATATTTACTGTGGATGGAGAGGTTAAAGAAGTATTGATGATAAACTATATAGTTCTTGTGATTGTTTTGAGTAATTGATAGAAAATATGACTCCTTAATACTCATCACTTCAAGAAGAAATAGCATCGGCATAGCAATGAAGCAATATTGCTGCTAGGGTAAGCGCAGGCTGTACAAGCATTGGAATCCTGGACTCTTAGCCCAGACTAGTTGTTTGTGTTGATGCTTTCTTCCACATCTCCAGTGCTATCCGTAGTTGAACTAAATTAGCAAGAAATACTGAGTATGAAGTGTGTTTGCTTTTGTGGTCCTAAATTAAGCGTTGATTTTTGTCCTATAGTGATAATGAAATTTGGAGTTTCTGCTTTGCTGTGTCTCTACAGTATTGTCAATTTCATAACTCTCAGTAAAAATGAGGCAAAAAGAAATAAAAAGCATTTTAACATCTTTTATTTCAAGAGGCTCTTTTCTTCTTTTATGCAAACCATGGTCTTTAAGAGAATCTTGCTTTCATGCTCTGCTTACTTATGTGTGTGTTGGAGAGGGGAGTGAGAGAAGATGGGATTTCAACTCTCTACTCATGCAGAAGATGCTGGGTGGAACAAGGGAAAGAAGATTAAGTTATTAGGCAAGTTAAGGTTACAATTTGAATAGGCTGGTAAAATTGGAAAAATGGAGACAATTTATAATAGTTTCACTGTTTAAATGTTAATAAATCAGTACACATTTAAACAGACTGTGTATGCATACAGGCATTTATTGTAGAGTAGTCACCCCAGCATAAGTGCAGAGCCTGTGCTACAATAACTTGTCTAAGTAATAATGGCTTTAATTTATTCAGAGTCAGAGAAATAATAGCAACTAACTCATATTGTGCATTATCATATTTTAATGACACCGTTGAAATATTTAAAATGCCATTGGCTTGGTGCTTTCTTGAGGATTCTGAATCCAACTTTATAGTTAAAGAACTTTATTTTGTTATAGAGTGTTACTGTACTGAAAGCTTACTATTGGTGTTTTTTGCTTGTGTTATACACTTGTACAAGGCTTAAACACCTATTGGATTATTCTATTTTCCTCATCCTTAGAACAATTTTTTATTTCACAGATAGGCTGATGGATTTCACAATACTACGTTGTTTTTTTTTTTTCAGGGCTGTTACAACCCAGCAATTTTCCACTGCCAAAAAAACCCCACCAACAAACCACAAAATAACCCAAACAAAAAAACCTCAAAACCCCCAGTCTTTCCAATCTGCCCTCAAAGTGGCAGTGTCTCATCATGACCAAAAGAATACTAATAGTGTGTTGAGTTTCATGATCACCAAGTTTGATATTTTATAGCTAAATATAGTACTTAAATCTCAGAATGTAGGGTTTGATGTTTTTTTTTGTTTCCCTCTCCGCCCCGCCCCCAAATAAATGCTAGTCAATAGAAGCTATTATAGACCATCTTTTGAAAAATAGTCATGAAAATAATGGAGTACAGCATATTTTGCCATATATAATCTTTCCATTCTCAGTTTTTCTACAATTGCTACGTAAATTGCAGCGGTTCCCTGGTCACTTCAATGCAATATGAACTTTACCTTTGCCAAAAAGGGTATTCCACCTTTTGTTCCTCGTCCTTTTTGACTACAAAGGTGTTCTGTTCTGCCTTGACTGCTTTCTGCTATGTGCCTTGTGCCAGCAACAGTATTAAACTCAACAGTAAGATCACTTGGCAACTGCTTGTCTGAAAAGTAGCCCAGCAGAAAAAAAAAACCAAAACCAATTTTGGGCTGGATCAGTTCCTGCTAGGACATTGTGTGTGTATAAACACCAGTGCCAGAACACCAGTGCCAGAACAAGGGAGGTGGTAGCAATGATGGGTAAGGCAAGCTGGAATGTCCTTGTTGCTGAAAGCACAGCCTTAGGAAGACTGATTAAAGTAGCCATATAATCACAGCTTTGGTTTTGAATGTGAGTGATATTATCGAGGGAGAAAGCAGAAGTCTCTGAATTTTTTTTTTTTTTTTTTAAATATGTGTATTAGTATTTAATACCCACAAATTTCACTTTTGGCTTTTCTACAAGATTTTGATTTTTTTTTTTTTTTTTTTTTTGGATAGCTCTGTAGAGAACTCATATAAAGATGCTAAATTACTGTAGAAAAATAATTATTCTTTCTGTGCTGAATTAATGGAGTGCAAAATCCCTCTAATGACCTACTGAAATGTTTCTTGCTAGTGTCAATTAGTTCTCAAGCTGTAATGTAGAATGAGTAGGAAAATAATCATCTATTTTTTCCATGGCCACAGAAGCAGAAATATTTTGGAAAAAATCTAGCATGAAGAAAATGGATTGGCTGATTTCAAGTGATACGAGAACCCTGCCGAATCCTGCAAGGGGGGATTTAGCAGCAGATTACCAATGCCAGACTGGAATTGTGGTGTCTGCACTGACTGATACTTTTGATTGACATAGTAAAAACTTCCATGTTTTGTCCACTACTAGAGTTTGGCAGACTTAATCTGGTCCACAGGACAATGTTAAGTTTTTTTTGAACTGGCAAAAATTTCTGTTACTGTAGAAAATATTAAGAAAGATAAAATCAGTGAACTGAATGTAAAGAGGAAAAAAGTTGTCCAATGGCTTTGCTTACTTGAAGAACTTAAGTAATACCAGTTCTGTTAGTCTGTTTTCAGTAGAAGTACAAAAAATTTGCTGACATCTGCTTTGAATACTTGCGGAACAGAATTGGCTGATTTATTATATATAAACAGCATTTAATTTAACTGTTGGGAGGGATGTTTTAATATAATTGTGTCCCTGCAGAAGCTCTCATAAAATTATTGATTAACATACGTGAAATTGTTAATGAAATTTAAAAAAAAAATCTAGTTTAGGACATGTATACCTCCTGATGTTTGCTAGAAACCGTTCAAATCTTTGAAGACCTGTTGTATTTCATTTATTCATGCAAGATCTGGAAGTCAGAATCTGTTTTAGATTAGATGATTAAGTCCTAGTATTTTTCTGTAAATTTATAGTAAATAGTAATAGTACAGCGGTACAGTTATATGGTAAAACCTTTATAATAGCAGAAGGACTCCAGGTGAGGCAGTGTTTTGAGCTGACACTTCTCTGTATGGTATTCGGCTACGCTGGTATTGCTGTTAAACCTAACCCTAAAGAAGTCTTTAAAAATTCTAAAATTCTGTCATAATTTTTTTTTAAATTTTTATTCTTGATGTAATGAAAGAAAGTGTTTTTAAAGGTATTTATAGGAAATAAAAAGGTTTTTATAGGAAAGTAAAGATTCAGAAATTCCATCATCTTTAAGACTGAGCTTGAGAAGAAATGCCATGAAGAAGCAATGACATTATCTCTACTCTGGTCTCACTGTACAGTTATATTTCCTGTGTCAGAATTTATAGCAAGGAAAACAAGCAATTTGAGGAAATTAAACAAGTAACAGTGTAGTGAAATATGCATGTAGTGAAAAGGTGCATTGTCCCATACATCTGTGATTAAAACAAAACAGCTGCAACCACAGACAAACTTCTAAACATTTGTATTAGCGCCAGATGCAGACTAATTTGATTTGATCAATGGTTCTGATACTGTGTGAAGTAATACCATTTTTGAAAGATGGCTCAAATTAGTAATGAGATTAAGAGCATTTTTATGTGCTTTGCTGAATAGCAAATGATGGTTGGCATCATCTTAAGCGTGTTGCTGAATTAGTGCCACTATGTACATGAGTTTTAGATCTAAATGAGCTAAAATACACACAGAAATTAATCTTTTTGTCCCTTCTCTTCAGATGAACTTCGTCAAGCTATCGTGGCCATGATGAACAGAAAGGATGAACTGGAAGAACAAAATAGGTAGTTTTCTTTTTCTAGTCAAGAGGCACTAGAATTTAAAAAAATCAGTTCTCTAATACAAGCTGTCCTTTGTGTAAAGCTATGCATAGTCTTTGTGTAATCTTTTTGATGTATATATTATTCTTCTGTGAAAGGTAAGCTTAATACTTCAATATTCAACTGTTGATACTGAAGAGTAATGTTTGCAGGTCAACTTTTTCCTTTGAATTCGAATCACATATAACTCTTTGTATCTTGGGTGCTTTTGCCAAAGCAAAACTTATAGCTAAAAGATTGTTGAGATCTCTTAAGATAGCTTTCCAAATGAGTAAATGTTTGTCCTTATACAAATATTCAGAAAATTTCTTTTTTTCCCCTTTCGGTGCAGAAGTGATGTAGGATGGCTAACAATGTTATGCTGAAAGTGGCTGTCGTTTGTGAGTGTCTTTATGTTCACTTGGGGCAAAATGATGATGTAAATTTAAAATGCTATCAAACCTACTTTGTATTTATTTAGTCTATTGGAACACATCATTAGATAAATGAAAATACAGATGTATTCAAGACATACTGTTGTTATGCTGTAGTAGGGCTATTTTGGTAATTTACACTTTTCAATGGATACTTTGTTTTGTTTTGTTTTGTTTTGTTTTAATGTTGAGACTACCAGGATCCCATTTTCCTGCCTCTTATCCTCCCATAATTGCAAGTTATTGCCCCATTCAGCTTTGTGTTTTTTGGCAGAGGACCAGGATGCTTTGGGTTTTACCATTATGCATCATGCTGACCTTTGCTATCTCACCAAAGGTTTTATATAGAGGTCTATGACGGTGCTCTCAGTAGAGACAAGACACCTACCTGTCTCCTGCTCTTGCTAGTAAATATATTGCTTATAGATTATTCCTGAGATGTATGCACTTGCAGTGAAGCACTGAAACCAGATTATAAATTGTTTTCTGTAATAAATTCTTTCTGCATGGTGGTACAGTAAATGCCATAATAGGTTGTGCTTTGGGCATGTTGATGAGGTTGTAATACAAATTAATAATAAGCACTTACAACTATTTTGATTGGGTCCTTTTTTCTTGCAGCTTTTCATATCTCTGTATAATCAAATCAGGTGAATTTATTACATTGAATAATGAAATTTTTAGGATGACATTAATGGTATCATTCAGGCAACCTACTCTGTGATTCGTAGAGTATCCTCTAATTACTGGGTGTTTGCAGTGTTCTAACAGAGGCTGCTGCCTTCTTCCAGATCTCTGAGAAATCTGCTAGATGGAGAGATGGAGCATTCTGCAGTGCTAAGACAGGAAATGGACAACTGGAGAAGGAAAGTAGCAGAACAGGAAGAGCGACATGCCACGAAAGTCCAAGCCTTGGCACGGTAAGAAGCACTGAAAGTGTCATAAAAAGTAACAGCAGTGGAACAAGGGAATAAAAAATTCTGCATATGAGAAAAAATAATTTTCAAGTAGTTTAGTTTTCAGAAGAACACGAGTGATTTAGGACTAAAAATCTTTAGTTGAATTTAAGCTGAAAAAAAACCTTTGGAAGATTTTCTGACAAATCTAGTGGTTTTGTGGGGTTTTTTTTGTAAAATGTTAACAGTAAGTGAGAATTTAAAATATTAGTAAAACCACTGTTACAGCTCCAGAGGAAAGAATATTAGTGAACTGAACTTATGACAACATCAAGTTTAATTTTAAAAAGTAATTAGACTAGTATTAAGAAATACAAATCAAGAAAATAGCAGCAGTTAGATAATGAGACCGGATACAAAGGAATACATGTATGTGTAAGGTAAATGTAAGAAGACTTTTCTCTCTTCATATATCTATTTTGTCCATTTCTAACCCCCCTCCCTTTTTATTTTTTAATTCATTTTTATTTTACTTGATGTTTGGGAGATTCTTAGTGTAGCTGTCTGCCCAATCTAGAACAAATCACAATATCAAGGTCCTGTTTTTTTTTCTTCTACTGGCTATATGATATTCTTAATGTTGTTCAAGTACCTAGCACTGTCTGCAAACAGTATTTTCCAAACCTCAAATCTGATACAGCTTTTAAGTATAAGGGAGCGGGGAGGGGAACAGAAACACCATGTCGATGTTTATTGTGAACAGATTGATGTTGCTGTCCTAGAATATTGAAATACTCATTCTAGTAGTGGAAATGGCTGCTTTGGTGCATGTGTAAAATAGAGTTGTTTTTTTTTTTTCAATCTGCAAACAGTATTTTCCAAACCTCAAATCTGATACAGCTTTTAAGTATAAGGGAGCGGGGAGGGGAACAGAAACACCATGTCGATGTTTATTGTGAACAGATTGATGTTGCTGTCCTAGAATATTGAAATACTCATTCTAGTAGTGGAAATGGCTGCTTTGGTGCATGTGTAAAATAGAGTTGTTTTTTTTTTTTCAAAAATACACAGGCTAGGCTGTTGGGATTCTAGCTCTCAGATCTGGAGCCAGTGAGGACTTGTTTTGGAGACTATTTCATTTTAAGATTACTCCGCAGTATTTCCTCTGGTAGTTGTCTTATATAGTTCCACACTGAGATTAGTATGGGGACCCCTCTCGTCCCAGCAAGTTCTTACTTCAGTCAGTAGAAATTGTGCTGAGTGGTCCTAGTGTCTGGGCAATGTTGTTGGCAGTGACCCATTGGCAGTGTTCTTCCTAATGCAGTGCAATATGATGTTGGCTTTTTTTACCACAAAGGGTGCATTGCTCGCTGCTGGTCAGCTCGTTGTCCACCAGGACTCGCAGATCCTTCTCCACAGAGCTGCTTTCCAGCCCCCAGCATGTATGGATGCCTAGGGCTATTCCTCCCCAGATGCAGGACTGGGCGTTTGGCCTTGTTGAACTTCAAGGGATTCATCTTGAGTCCAATTCTCCAGCCTGTCCAGGTCCCTCGGAATGGCAGCACAACCATCCAGTGTATCAGCTGCTCCCCAGTTTTGTATTGACTGAACTTGCTGAGGGTGCACTCTGTCCCAGCATCCAGGTCATTAATGAAGGTGTTAAACAACATTGGCCCCGGTAGTGACTTGCCTCCAGCTTGACTTTGTGCCACAGCTATGCTGAAAGAAAAGAATTTTAACCCTCTCCTTGTCTAAATGTGGTTTACCTTAAGACTTTTGAAGGTAAATGCTGCTGTAGTAGTGTGGTTTTCTTCTTACAATTCTAAATAAGCTCTAGAGTAACCTATGATGCCTAAGATCTTGGGAATGATTCACACGTGTAATAAATAACAAACCTATGCCAAATGTGAAATAATACTAGTAATCTTTGCATTATCACAGAGAGGAATGTTTGTTTTCTGCATGCACAGTCAGAGTGCTTAGTGTCAAGCATTATAAATATAAAGCTTTCTTCTAAAAAAAAAAAAGTATTTAGAATGTTACTAATTCTGCTTTTGATGGCACATCAAATTGAACTACTCTGAGGGAGGGAGATATATGCATAAGTGGATTTGACATTCATGTGATGTAGGGCAACTGAGACAATGCAAATACTTCATCATTTAATATTCACGTTTCAGATTATAGGAATTGTATATTCATATTTCTTTGACTCACTTCCCCCACAGTTTTAGAATTTGCAGTGACATATGGTTGAATCAGGTATTTGTCATGCACCTACCTTTGTAAAGAGTAGGTAAGGAGCTTTTATAAAAAGATCTAAAGAGATGCACACTTAGACCAACTTGTTATTTTTGAACAAATTTATTTAATTTCTCTTATTGCTACAAAGACTGGGTATGTTGTGTTGATTGTTCTTCTGAAAGTCAGTTCACGTTGTCATGTAATAAGAACAGTGTTGGGAGCTGCTTAGGTACAACAAATTCTTGTGTCACCGGTTATTTTGGACTTGGGATTTCTGTAATGATTTATTGCAACTCATTTTCTAGCACATAAGAAACTTTGCATATAGGTATTTTGGAATATAGCTTTTTCTTCTAAATTGTTTTGTTTGTTCACTTTGGACACTGTAGCTGATGCTGCTGCAATAGTAAGAGTAGTAATTATTTTTTAATAAATAATATTTTAAACCAGGAATTTGGGCAAGCTGAATAATTTGAAAAATTTGAAATAAATATTTTGGAAATGCTTTTTAAGTGCTGCATAATACTAGGTGAGTGAGAGGAAACTAAGTTTCAGATATTTTGTAATAGTGAAATCTCACTGTTTACCTTGAAAACAATTGATCACATGACTAGAGTAGAAAAATTTCCTCAACTGTAATATTCTGAACATCTTAGGAAGAATGGAAGGAAGGAAAATCATTCAGTAACAGTCTGACTATTGTAATTTGATGAACGAATATTATGAGAGCAGATATTTACGTGTGTCCCCAAAGCTCTTGCGAAGAATTTGACGTAAATATCTTCCTGAAGGCTTTGAGAACACAGATTTCAGTGACACATCAGTCAGCGTTGGAATGATTATTTCTCGATATCTGCAAAATTGATTTATTCAGCTGGTCGTCTAGACTCTCCGAAGAGTCTCTGGTCTTCTAGACAAAATGGTAGCTTGCTTAGAGAAATTTTCTGAGTTTCCTAAGTTCTCTTTGAAAAATGGAAAAATTCTTAGGTCATTTTAGTTTCAAGTAGTGGTAATCTCATTCTTCCATGTGAAGTATTTGAATAGCTCTTTCATAACAGTTATGATATTGTTTCAAAAGGAGCAGTCTCAGCATTCAACCCGTTTCCTAGCCTTCCAATAGAATAGACTAAATAGACTCTCCAGTATCACTTTGTAAGCTGGTTTTTTGTTGTTTTTCTTTCTCCCCCCTCCCCCTCATCAATGAGCCTTTCTTAAATTGCATGGACATACTGTGCCAGTGGCTTCTTGGCAATGCTAAAGTTTTTTAATTGAGATTCTTTTTTCTGTATGGAATACTATTACATCCCTTTGTGAGGCAAAGAAATTTATTGATGTTGACTGTGAAATTCGATAATCTCAGATTGCATATTCTTAGACTATATTCAGAAATATTGGAGGAAGGCATTTTACAAAGGACAGGCTTTATAGCAAGAAGAGCGGGTAGAAAGAGAAGATGTAGGGAAATGGGGGATGAGAATTTGACTATACTTTATCTTACACTTTTATGTAACTTCTGTTTACTGTACATTCTGTAACCTAATCTGCCTCCTCTTATCTAGTGTCTGTATTATTTAAGCCACATAGCTTTTGGATTTGGTGTTTTGTATTAATCTGTTTTACAACACTTCAGAGCCATAGCGCTTCAGTGATGGGTGAAATGATGTGTTGTGCATCTTGAAATGATTGCATCGCTTACCTTAAGCAGCTTTTTAGAGAGAGGAAAAAGTATCTCTTGTCCCTGCTTGTGAAAACTAATCTGAATATTCCTATATTCAATGATTTTTCTTTTCCTGCTTAGTTAGTTGGTGACATGTCACAAGTTACAAAAACATTTTATAAAAAGACTGAGATACATTCTTTCATAAGATAAACAACTTCTTCATATTTCTTATCCACAAAGTAATTTTTTGCTTTTTCAGATGTGGTATCAATGCTAAGATAGAGCCCTTTCATAATTTAGATTTGAACACAGTCTATGTTGTGAAGCTATCATGAGAATAGTTTTCAGTTTATCATGCATATGGTTTGTCTTTCATGACAAGCAGTTAAGTTTATCACATTATTCCTCGTTACAGTGTTTTTCAGAGATTGGTTTTATACTGTAATCTCATTGTATTGTATATGGTTCAACTTCCAATTCTATGAGTAATAGTTCTCATTTTTCTTATTTCATTTAAAGTATATATGATTACAATTAATTGTGGTCTTGCATCTCCTAATAGTAGGCTCATAGGATAATTCAGGTTGGAAGGCATCTCTGGAAGTCATCTAGCCCAAGCTCTGTATGTAGATTCTACATATTCTTGCAGTATGCTGTTTATTTCAATTCATTCTCAAGATTCATGCAATTTTTTTATTATTTGGAGATTGGATACCTTTATAGTGTTTTGTAAAACACTAGGTTTTTATGAAGACATAGATATCTGTTGGGTTGTGGTTTTTTTGTGGGTTTTTTTTTTTTGTATGAATTTAGAAATAAGACATGTTTTAGGAGTAAGCTCCACAGAAAGCACTTGTTAGTATTTGATGTTTGTGCCGGAAACTTAATTACAGTATTCTTCAGGCCGCTGTAGTTGAGATACATGAGAAACTACTCTTTTTCAAATTCTTTTCTTAGCATGCTCATTTTACAGAAGCCCTAGAGGAGTTTCTCTATCTTTTTCAAGAAGCAGTTGTGTGGGTTGTTTTTTGTTGTTTTTTTCCCTGTTAAGGTATAGGAAAGTAAGTCCTATAAGGCTTCTTCCTCTGCAACAAAAATCATAACTTAAAGGTATATTGTTCTTTAAGCTTTTAATAAAATTTTTGGAAGTCAGCTTTTATAAAACACTTTCTTATTGGTATTCATTTGTATTAACAGCCAGAAATCTTACTTTGACAAACATAAGATGCATCTAATTTGACTTGCATGGTAGACCTTAATTGTGCTTGGTGTATGTATACATGCTTCAATAAGCATAACTATCTGTCACAGAAACTTTGTGGACATTACTGGAAAATAACCAACCTCCTTCAACTCCCCTTGTTCCCTTATGAGTTTTTGAAAAGGATGCTCTAGCACAAAGCAAGTGGGGGAGATTTCACCTGCGGGGCCTTGGTGCTCCTCCAAGAATACAGCAGAAGTCCCAGGAGGGGGGCTGATCCACTGCTGTGTTCCATATGAATAGCATCTCTCTTCCACGCCATCCTCCCTTTGATGTGAGACATGCTGCTTGTTATCCTGTTACATTCATCCTCTTGAGATGAGAGTCCTTAGGGAACAGTTGCTATTTTTCCTGGCATGGATTAACTTGTTGGTGAGGATATGCATTTATCAGTAATATTGCATGCTATCTTTTCATTCATTATATACATAAAAGTCAGGTATATGTTTCCCAAAATGCGAACTTGTTTTATGCTGCTAAAAAAAAATATCATTCTTACAGTAGTTTTGATTTTCTTTTAGGCAGGGTTTCCTTAAATGCTAAGTTTTAAATAATAAAATTGAGAGGAAGTATAATTATTTTTCTTCAGAATTAGGCAGGGAATTGAAGGTATTTGACAACTTACATTTATTATATAATTGATCATTCCTTGTCATTCCAGATAGCTTTCCAAAAAAGATAATAAATAAGCAAGTTTGTTGCTAAGGGGTTCTGTGGCTGTGTACCATTCACGAATATTTAAAGAAAATTTCTTTTCAGTAAACAATATTTTGTTTCTGTATTAGTATGATCAGTGTCACTAAATATTGCCATTGAAAAGTAAATCCTTTACTATTAATGTTTTATTTCATAGCTTTGGCAAAAAGGATACCTTACACTAGTAATGCCAGTCAAATATTGCTGTATAAAAATAACCCTGATCATATGTATCCTCTTAAAAGAAATTTACTGAATGTTTTTCCTTTTTCTGACTTTGGTTTCAGTCCAGGAGTTTAGTAGGATCCTTAAGATTTTTCCTATAATTTGTGAATACATATGGTGGTTTCTGGTGAATTTTCAAGTATGTCTGACAATAGAAATACTTACAATTTTAGGGATTTTATGAGGTGGTATCTTCCATTTTAGAAAACTGATAGAAGTTACTCATGTATCACCATTTAAGGTTTTGATACTTACATTCCTCTTCTCTTTGCTTACAGTTGTTATTATGTACTGATTCATTACCATAATTAGTATTGTATTTTTCCTCTGATTTTAAGCAAAGACACTGTTAATTGCTGAGAGTGGGTACACATAATTTTGTAATACTCTGATTTATCTTCAGGAAAAGTACTAAAGCAGAAAACTAACTACAGAGTTTAATTGTGTCTTAAGTAATTTCACTGGATAAAAGTGCTATAGAATAAAATATACTCTGCTTAAAAAGGTTGACCCTTACTGAATTAGCTTATAAATAAAGTGTTTATTGGAACCTGGAAATACCTTCATCTGGTTTGCTTTGAGAATAGTCACAGAACTATGGAGTCCTACAGTTGCTGAAAAAACTTCAGATGGAATAAAATTTATCCTGCTGTTATAGATGTGTGGCATTTGTAAGTTGCTGTATTTGAATGTATTTGTATTTCTCTGTGGAGAGATTTTGGAGATAAATCTGCTCTATCAGAAACTAACTTTGTATTTGTTTTAAGGGAAAAAAAAGCAGGGAAATGCATATGTTTTTTTCTTTGTCTTGAAGACATAAAGCTTCAAAGATGTTCTGCTAATCTGCAGCTTAAGTGTACTCAAATAAAATAAATCATAAAGAGACCTGGAGAGGAGTTAAATTCTAGTTTCACAGGATGCTTTAAATCCATTTTTTTTGTGATTGGATTTCAAACCTTAGTACTTTTTCAATGTAGCTCTTAATGTGCAATTTTCTAGTTTTATAATCAAACAATCAAAGAAAAGTATGTCTTGTATCATCGTTCTGCATGAGTAATCACCAATGGTATAAAGTTTAATCCACAACACACACTAGACCTGTGCCATTTGAGCAAAAAGAGTAATTTGTGGGAATACTAGATTGTCATCCTCTATCATTGAGCTGATAAAATGTAAAGGGTAAAATGACGTATTATCACTCTGTCTTTCAGCTACTTATTAACATGGGAGAGGTGATCAGGCAGGGAAATTTGTTATAATTGAGGTTTTGGAGATGAGTGTGCTTTTAATGGCATAATTCTCTGTCTTTGTTTTCCCATGTATTTCAGCCTGATTTTTTTTTTCTTTCTTTTCTTTCCTCTATCCCCTTCAACTTGTACTTACAGTCTTGTCACTTGCTCTTCAGCACAGAATGTGGAATTGTTTGGAGCACTTCAAAAGATGCCGAAACCATTGTGTTTATCGCTAGTCTCATAACAGTTAGCAGTTTACTTCAAGTTAGGTGGTAAATTTTGGAAAAGTTGCAAAAGTAAAGCTGGGCCTTCACATAGAAGTATTTAACATCCTTAACAATAGGTAGTACTGTTGGTTCAGCTGGACAAGAATTTCTGCAAATCTGACCCTTAAAATACTTGCTATTTGTTGTTCTTCTCCTATAAAATACTTGCTATGAATATCTGATATAATGCCTCTTGAAGTCATTAAAGACTTTTTAGTGAGTGCGTGCTAATTTTTTTTTTTTTTTAAAAACATGCTCTGATAAAAAGAGCTATATAAATTTGTATATATGAGGATGGGCCCTCTTTGGAATCTAGCTAAATAGTAGTAATGAGAAAGAGATGCCAAAGAATAAGAAGTAATAAGATGATAAAGAGGCGTACTAGAAAATTGTGATTGAGCCATAGTATCCTGCTTTGAATTTCAGTCTTGTATCAAAAACCTTAAGTGAATTAAAGTCTTTCTGAAGGTCATCTGTACTGTATCAATTTTGAGTCGATAGGCACGATAGTAGAAAATGGAATTTTTTTTTTTGATGCTGTCTCAGTACAGACAGAAGGCACCGAGTCTATTCTCAAATGTAGAAACGAGATGGTGTATGGTTATTTCATGAGAATCCTTAAAACTCAATGTATTGTAATTGTATACATTTATTTCCATGCAGACATATTTATACTTCTGGTAAGAAATCTTTTTGTCTAGCTGTCATACAATTTTTTTTTCATGAATGAATTATTTAGACTTGTTTTAATATTGTATATAGAATTAAACTGTGTTTCTGATTGATTTTTTTTTTTTTTTTTTTTTCCCCCTTAATCTGAATATCAGCATCCATCTGTGGTGGAAAAACTGACTTGTTCTTTGTAGTCTAGAAAGTGAAAAATATCATAAAATGCATAAAATCATCAAGGACTTTGTTAAAATTGATAGTTGGGTAATCAATAATTTCTTCTCAATTATTTAGCAACCTCCTACTAAAGGACTGAATAAAATTAAGGTTACATAGTTCAGAAAACTGATTTGAAATCCATAGAAATATGAATATAGTACCAGTCCAGGGGTTTTATATATAAATATGGCATTGCTCACAACAGCAGTTAATTTTTTCTGTA